>NC_085032.1:8383320-8473320 GCF_963692335.1 Osmerus eperlanus | reverse complement strand
TAAAAAAGTAATTAGTAGAAACTAAAGAAACTCACATCTGATTGAGAAAAGGAGCGGAGTGTCTGTGTGTGTACATGTGTGTGTATGTTCGTATGTGTGTGTGTGTGTGCGTGCGTGTGTGTGGGTGTACGTGCGAATGTGTGTGTGTGCGTTCATGCCTGAGAACGGACACACATGGTCAGTCCATTAGCTGTTATAACACACATCTCAATTGGTACTAATTAGAGAGAGCTCTTAGTTCACCTACCCCTAGCCCGCCCACCGGCCCCTCCACCCCCCCCCCCCCCCCACACACACACACACACACACTCACAAGCAGTCAGTTTTCAATAGACCAGCTGACCCCTTCAATACACACACATACGACATCTCTGCAGCCAGGCGCAAGCACCCGCTGAGTGTGTCCGCAGTGAGAGGATTTAGGGTCGGCGCCAATCATGGTTGCCATAGCAGCAGGTGGTTAAGACTAGATGTAGTGGCCCAATGAAGTACCTTACAGTCTCATTAGACCATATCTTCTGATTAGGCAGATGAGAGCTAATCATGCTACAAAAATCTGATTACTCACCAACAACATATGAGACAACAGTAAGGCTTTGTAATAGCTCCACTAGAGCACTGATTGGGGAATGGCATTTTGTCTTCGCAATTATAATTCTCTCTCTATAATCTTATTCAAAGAGCAATTAGGCTACCTACAAAATTCTGAACGTGTTTCTGGGTCTGTGTGTGGGCAAATGTGTGAGGGCAGCATGTGTGTGTGTGAGGCAGTGTGTTTGTGTGTGTCCGTGCAAGGGCCTGCGGCTGATGTCTGTCGACACCCCCCCTCAACCCTTCCCTCCCTCCCCCTCACCAGGCATCGTGTCGCTCATCTCCCTGGCCGTGCTGTCGTACGAGCGCTACTGCACCATGCTGAGCCCCACCCAGGTGGACGGGCGCGACTACTGGCCCGTCCTGGGAGGGGTGGGTTTCTCCTGGCTGTACTCGGTGGCCTGGACCGTGCCTCCCCTGCTGGGCTGGAGCCGCTACGGGCCCGAGGGCCCCGGGACCACCTGCTCTGTGGACTGGAGCACCCAGACGCCCAACAACATCTCCTACATCGTCTGCCTGTTCACCTTCTGCCTCCTGCTGCCCTTCCTCGTCATCGTGTTCTCCTATGGGAAACTGCTGGCCGCCATCCGACAGGTACGACTTCTGACCCCTCACCTGACCCCTTCATTTGTGACTTTTCGTGTGAGGTGAGCAGCCACAGTTCCAGCCCCTGCAGGTGATACAGTACCTGATCCATGCAGGTGATACAGTACCTGATCCATGCAGGTGATACAGTACCTGATCCATGCAGGTGATACAGTACTTGACCTATGCAGGTGATACAGTAGGTGTCGGTTTTTCGCCCTCATGCCGTGTACAGTAAAAACCAGCGAGCCAGCCATGTGAGATGCATCACCATGACTCATCCATCATCCATGACCAAGCTCCCCAACTGGAGTTGGGTTCAGCTTTACATAAGAGTGTGTTTTTCACTCAGTGTTCTGCGGGATATCTGTTTCTCAAGTGTTTCTGAGTTGGGCTCATGCACTCTAGCTGAGAGGAAACCCATCTAGACAACTGGGGTTTCTGGCTAACTGCTAATGACAAGACAACAGATTCATTAGAATCAGGCCCTGTGGAGCCCTTTGTTTAGGAGAAGGGCTCTCTCTCTCATCCTCTCTCTCTCATCCTCTCTCTCTCATCCTCTCTCATCCTCTCTCTCTCATCCTCTCTCATCCTCTCTCTCTCATCCTCTCTCTCTCATCCTCTCTCTCTCATCCTCTCTCTCTCTGTTTAACGTGGCTCCCTGCTAATGACGGGGAATGCCTGTAGAAAAACTCCCTGAGCCCAGCTACTCCTGTTTGCATTTGTGAGTAGGTTTGTACGTGTGGGTTTTTCTATGTGCGCGCGTGTGTGTGTGTGAGGCTGCGAGAGAGGAGGATCAAGGCTGTAGGCAAGGAATGAAGGATGCAGAGAGAAAGAGGGGCTATGGTCACAGTGTCCTCTTGCCAATCTCGTTTTTGAATGGGGACTGACTGTGAATATTGTGTATGCATTGTTCAGTCAAAGTGTGTGTGTTTAGTGTGCGTTTCGTGTGCATTTGTGTGCGTGAGTCCGGTGAACGAGATTCCCACCTGGAACGGGTTCCATGCAGCTTAAACAACCAAAAAGGTGTGCACATGCCTAAGTGTGTGTGTGCTCGTAATGGCCCTGTATTGTGTTTCTCTTGAGGTGTATTGTTTCATGGGGATAATCTCCTGCTTCTATAGCACGCACAAACACATGTACCTGTTACATGCAGACACGCATGTAGTTATGGGTTAGTGGGATTCAAACTGGCCTGAGCAGTAAGCAGTAACCCGACTCAGGGATGTTCAATGACAAAGACACACAAACACAAAGAATGACAGAGAGAGAGAGGGAGAGAGAGAGAGAGAAAGAGCCAGCTCGTGTGGTCACATAAGTGGTTTAACGGAAAGAACTGCAGGAGAAGGTGAAGGAGAGAGAGAGAGATAAAGGAGAAGAGGAAGAACAACAGTCTGTCTGGTTTATGCCCATAAGAGAACAAGCCGTTGCTGTGTAAGTGTGATGATTGTGTGTGCTTTAGCTATGGTCATCGACACATTACCCCATTTCATAGCACTTAGGCAGGCAGAAAGGGACAGTCAGAAGTATGGTTTTGGCTGTCTTCTCTATCGGGGTCTAACAAATGTACGCATCAGTGACCAGGGGCCTCATGTATAAAGGAATGCGCAGCTTTCATACCAGAAGATGGCGTACGGCCAAAACTCGAAAAATACCTACGCACAGAAATATTCACATGTATAAAACCGGTCGTACGCCAGGTCCTGCGCACCTTTCCTTTATAAATCACAATCAACGTGAGAACGAGCCACTGACCCCGCCTTGCCTCCTCCCATAAATGAATATGCAGATGGACTATAAATGCGCTCCTGAGGTCATTTCTTTGTCTGAATTACCGTATTTCTTTGAATAAACACCGCCCTCAAATAAACGCTGCACCAAAAATGAACGTTATTTAATAAACGCTGCAGCGTTTATTTCGAAGAAATACGGTGACCGTGAGATCGAGGTTCTGACAACAGAACAAAATGTGTCCTGTTTGTCGGCCTGTCATAAGGTATTAGCGACAAAAGAAAGTCGGCGGAGTGGAAAACTGTCACTATTTGCGGCCTTTTTTGTTTTTAACCTGTAGCACTTTGCGATTTAGCTAAATGTAAAGTGCATTACAAATAAAATCATTATAATTATTATAGGGCCATAAATGATGTGGCCCGCACATTCTCACGTCAAGTAAATCTTTATACATCACAAAGTGTGCGTGAAAACCAGCGTACGCAAGCTTTTTGTGCGTACGCAACGTTTATACATGAGGCCCCAGATTTACGCACAAATGCTTACGATTGGCTTCATGTCTGGAATCTTCTGATCTGGCTGTGAACTCGCGGTTGGGTTTCAGGCCTGGCAGGATTCTGCCCCCGCTCGGCCTGCTTTGACAAACTGAACTCACACCCACCATCCTTCCTATCTCTTTAACATCTGTCGTGTGTGTGTTCGAGTGCGTGCGTGCGCGCACACACGTGTGTGTCCATTTCTCCAGGTCAGCAGTGTCAGCTCGGTAGTGTCCCGTCGCCGGGAGCAACGCGTGCTGGTGATGGTGGTTACCATGGTAGCATGCTACCTGGTGTGCTGGTTGCCGTACGGTGTGGCGGCCCTCCTGTCCACCTTCGGCCCCCGTGACCTCCTGTCCCCAGAGGTCACCATCATCCCCTCCCTGCTGGCCAAGACCTCCACTGTGGTCAACCCGGTCATATACATATATATGAACAAGCAGGTGAGACACACACACACCCCCTCAAGCCACCCTGCATCCACCGTTATCAACCTTGTTGTGAACAGCAGTGCATTAGGTGACAAGAGAGGTGGGGGTGCTTTGAAAACACACCAAGACACAAACACTAATGGGCAAACACACACACACACAGATGTCACACCTCAGGTGTGGAAAGGTGAACATTTAGAATGAAAAGGCACATGCCTACAATGGCTGGTCTGTCGGTGAAAACCCATTAAATCCAACTGGACAAAAGACTTGTCATCTCCCTGTCATCTCTCACCTTCTCACCAACACTAACGTTCCTCATCATCAACACCTACCATGAGAGAAGAGGAGACATGAGGAGAGGAGAGAATTAAGACAGAGTGAGAGTAGGAGAAGAGAGGAGAGAGAGTGAAGGCAGACAGAGGGGAGAGGAGTAATGAGAGGACGGGACGGAGTAAAAGAGGAGGAAGGAGGGAGAGGTTGTTTTATCTTCAAAAAGAGAGCTACCTTTGATTCTGATTAGCAAGGGAACCCATTATCAGAGAGGAGCACAGTGGCTGTGACCTTTCTCTGCATTCCCATCCTCTCTCATCACCATCACACACACACCCTTTATCAGTCTCTGTGTGTGTGTGTGTGTGTGTGTGTGTGTGTGTGTGTGTGTGTGTGTGTGTGTGTGTGTGTGTGTGTGTGTGTGTGTGTGTGTGTGTGTGTGGGTGTGTGTGTGTGCGTGCGTGTATGTGTGTTTGCAAGTGATCCTGTCGAACAGTCAAGTCCGTTATTACACTCTGGTGTGTATGATTGTGTTATAGTTGTTCAGAAGTGAAACAGCAGTTTGTTATGTTCTCTGAGGGAATACATTTCGACCTCTGATTGTACTGTCAGATGGTGTCAGAAGTGCTGTAATGATTTCTATTCAGAACTATACCTGAGAGAACATTGAGTTTCATGAGAAAAATAATTGGACTCTTGTACTTTCACTGCAATGAATTCTATAAAACAACCCTCATCTTATAGCCACTGACAATTACGATGCAAAGTTATTTGTTCACACACACTCACTCACACACACACACCGGATGCCTGTGTGGCGCTCTCAGTCTTCAGTTCCTCCCAGCCCATATCCATGGCAACATTGAGTTGAGGCGAGTTGAAGACTTCAAGTGCTGCATGGATTCAAGAACGTGTCTCAAGGAGAGTGTGTCCACAACAATAAGGGTTTGTTTAAGAGTCTGTTCACAGTGAAGAGTGTGTCTAACAGTGGTGACTTGATGATATCAGTAATGCCAGATATTTCCTCATGATCTGTGACACTCGTCACAAACAAGGAGGTGTTGTTCTGTCATGTTCCAGCAAAGAGATGAGCTGAATAGACTGCACACACATGTTCACACACCCGTGACACACATACCAGACATGCACATGTACACACTCGACAGGGAAACGTACACACACACACCTGATCCTCGCTTAGGTCTTTGTCTCAGTCAGATACCAATCTGCTCCTGAGCTCAGAGATAATCCCTGCTGTCGCCTCTCTGTCCTTTCTCTCAATATATCATCCCTCCTACATTCTCTATCCTTCATCAAGCTCTCCCCCTCTCCACTCCTTCATAACCCCCTCTCTCCTCTCTAACCCCCTCTCTCCTCTCTAACCCCCTCTCTCCTCTCTAACCCCCTCTCTCCTCTCTAACCCCCTCTCTCCTCTCTAACCCCCTCTCTCCTCTCCTCTCTAACCCCCTCTCTCCTCTCTAACCCCCTCTCTCCTCTCCTCTCTAACCCCCTCTCTCCTCTCCTCTCTAACCCCCTCTCTCCTCTCCTCTATAACCCCCTCTCTCCTCTCCTCTCTAACCCCCTCTCTCCTCTCCTCTCTAACCCCCTCTCTCCTCTCCTCTATAACCCCCTCTCTCCTCTCCTCTATAACCCCCTCTCTCCTCTCTAACCCCCTCTCTCCTCTCTAACCCCCTCTCTCCTCTCCTCTCTAACCCCCTCTCTCCTCTCCTCTCTAACCCCCTCTCTCCTCTCTAACCCCCTCTCTCCTCTCTAACCCCCTCTCTCCTCTCCTCTCTAACCCCCTCTCTCCTCTCCTCTCTAACCCCCTCTCTCCTCTATAACCCCCTCTCTCCTCTCCTCTCTAACCCCCTCTCTCCTCTCCTCTCTAACCCCCTCTCTCCTCTCCTCTATAACCCCCTCTCTCCTCTCCTCTCTAACCCCCTCTCTCCTCTCCTCTCTAACCCCCTTTCTCCACTCCTCCATAACCCCCTCTCTCCACTCCTCCATAACCCCCTCTCTCCTCTCTAACCCCCTCTCTCCACTCCTCCATAACCCCCTCTCTCCTCTCCTCTATAACCCCCTCTCTCCTCTCCTCTCTAACCCCCTCTCTCCTCTCCTCTATAACCCCCTCTCTCCTCTCTAACCCCCTCTCTCCTCTCCTCTCTAACCCCCTCTCTCCTCTCTAACCCCCTCTCCTCTCTAACCCCCTCTCTCCTCTCTAACCCCCTCTCTCCCTCTCTCTATAACCCCCTCTCTCCGCTCCTCTCTAACCCCCTCTCTCCACTCCTCCATAACCCCCTCTCTCCTCTCTAACCCCCTCTCTCCTCTCCTCTCTAACCCCCTCTCTCCTCTCCTCTCCTCTATAACCACCTCTCTCCGCTCCTCTCTCCCTCCCTCTCTCCCTCCCTCTCTCCCTCTCTCTATAACCCCCTCTCTCTTCTCCTCTCTAACCCCCTCTCTCCACTCCTCCATAACCCCCTCTCTCCTCTCCTCTATAACCACCTCTCTCCTCTCCTCTATAACCCACTCTCTCCACTCCTCTCGAACCCCCTCTCTCCACTCCTCTATAACCCCCTCTCTCTTCTCCTCTCTAACCCCCTCTCTCCTCTCCTCTATAACCCCCTCTCTCCGCTCCTCTCTCCCTCCCTCTCTCCCTCCCTCTCTCTATCACTCCCTCTCTCTCTCTTTGCCCCTCAGCACCGACTTGTCACATTCACTTGTCGACCCTCCTCAACCTTTGTTTTCTCGTTATCGTTTAACCTTCGTTTAACTATGAAGAGGTCATTCTCCCTCCTGATTCCAGAGGATTCCAGACGGGTCCAGTTGCTTTCCCTCTCAGGACCGTCCCATTACGCTGTCTCACGACTCCGCCCCTGCACCCGCCCGTCGCCACGCTGAGAAGGTCAGAGAGGGTCTCCTTCTCTTAGCTCCCTCCCTCTCGGCGCAGAGAGGAAGCTTTGTGGCCGTCATCGATGTCTCCTGGGAAAATGTAGTAGACTCTGAGTATACGTGTGGAACTGAAGAGTATACTAAGTACACTACGTTTGTTCGGGGGACACCCAGCCTGCATCTGGGTCACGTGTCGGGGCGTGGGGGAGATATTTGGCACACGCACATACCATAATTGGACAGGTGGTGTTGATTTGTACCGGCCTTTTTGTACCTAACTGGATTAAAACAAACTGGATAAAACTATCTAAAGTAATGTGTGTGTGTGTAGTTCTACAGGTGCTTCAGAGCTTTCCTGAGTTGCTCCACCCCTGACCATGGCTCCAGCTACAAAACATCGTCGCGGGCGACCAAGACGTTCCGAAACAACCGTCATGGAAACGGACACAACGTTAGAGTTGGGCTGCCGCCCATTGGCCCGCCCACTCCCCATTCTGTCCACCAATCGTCCGAGGCGGCGAACTGTCAACCTTGCTCCAATCCCCACAATCCTTCCCCACCTCAGACCCCTCCCACTGGCACGCCCAGACCCAGGCTGACTCTAGTGGCACACTATAATGTCTAGAGACAGAGAGAGAGAGAAAAACAGAGAGATACCAGGAGGCAGGAGGGCCCACAGAAAGAGAGACTATACATACCAAGAAATGGACATTCCTCCAGACATTTAACCATTTACGCAGTCAAAGGTCAGGGGTCGTTAAGGAGATCTTGGGCAAGTCTCACGTCCAGTACGCCCCACTTAATGAAGGTTTTTTTTTCCTGGTTATCAGATTCTTTGCTAACCAGGGTGGAAGGGAGACGAGGGATAGAACATGTTGTGTGCAAAAGATACAGTGATCAATAGGGGATTTAACCTTACATGACTCTCCACTGTATTCTAACAAGCTTCTGTCTACCAGACTCAAAGCTACAAGGTTAAGCTCTGGTCCTTAGAGCTGCTCTATGGAGAACCTAGAGGTTACTTGAATGCTGACACTGTTTTCTGTGCATGATAGCTGGACCAAGGGGATTTAACTTCTAAAGAGACATCAAAGTAGTGGTGTTGTTCTGATCAATAATATTGATTGAGTAGCTGATTGATCGACTAGGGGTTAAGGGGAAAAATGTTGCATTGACTCTCACAGTAATCACTTTCATTGATCGCACACAATATTACACATGAACATGCTTATGCTGTCTGGGTGAGTTGTTTGTTCTTGCCAGGGCATTGCAGAGATTGCATGGACATAGACTCGATTCAGACTCCGTAATGAACGCGATGAGTTCAGAGGTGTCAATATGCTTGAAGTGTATCTTTAACAGGGCTCTAGAGTGACCCAAAGTCAAGATTTCCAGAGACAATCCAGCAGTTTTTTTTTCCTTTTTCTTTTCTGAACCAAAGATCAAATGCTGCTTGTGCATCTGTGCATCAGTAAACAACCCTGGGAATGAGTCCAGTCTGTGAGCAGACTGAGAGCAGGGCCGGCTTCTGGAAGAGGCAGACGAGGGCTCCATCTCTTCACCCCAGGGGGCTTTGGGAAAGAACTGGGGGGAAATGGAGTCCAGGTGTGCTGTGGAGGGAGCTGAAGGCGTTCGCCACCATCGTCAAAAGTACTAGAATGAATCCTGGTTTACTGTGGTCGTTTTCAGAAAGGACACTAACTATTAGCATGCAAATCCTTAGAGATACAGTCAACTAGCACTGAGACTCGTGTTATTTAGTTTGTAGTAGGTTTGTGTAAGGGAAAGGGGAAAGTTACACACGCAATGACATACAAACTTTACAGGTTTGTGCTGTTTGAGGTCATATTTAGCATTTACCAATGGCAATGTATTCCGCATGTTTGCAATGCATATGGAAATGTGCAAGAAAGCACTTTACAGACAGAAATAGAAATCACTTTCCATAAACACATTTGCTCTGCCGCAATAAAGCAATTACAAAAGGCAACAAAAATAGGTCAAGCTTTTCTCTTTATATTGATTAAGTGTATCTTAGTTATGTAACTTCATTAATTGTGTTTTCTTAATCAAAATGTGTTTCTCTACCAGTTCTGGGAGGCACAATGTTTTTTGGCAGATAAGTGCATTATGTTTTTGTAAATTATGTTTTTTTTTTGTCAGTTTGTATGTAATGTTGAGGATTGAGGATTATTCTGTGAAATATGTTTTTAAAGGATTACTTGGGGTTGAGAAGGGGGGTAAGCAATCTTTTCTGAATCCGTTTTCATGCTTGATACATGAGGATTTGACACAGTGGTTAACAGTTGATAGAAATGTTTGCAGCAACATTTTATGCAATTAATTTTTCTACGCAAGAAAAACTAATGTATGCCTTTACTTTTACTTGTGACAGATCTGCTTTCTATCAAGAAGGGGAGACACTATTAAAGAAGTCTAGGATCCATTCAGCTGCATTTAAATGCATGTTATTAGTGGCATTTGTATGTTATCAAAAACGGTTTATTTATTTATTAAATCATAAAGACAGCAGTTTTTTCTTTTTCTTTTTGTCAAGATTGTTCAAGTGTTATTTTTTAAATTGTGTTTCTTCCACAGTTTTTCATAGCATAAACAAATAACGCACAAATACATGTTGCCTTCTCATTATAGAATATAATCCAGAATGATAATGAAGTGTCTGTGTGAAGGGTTGTTTGCACACAGTCACCTAAACACATATCTTCAGATTTTCTCTGGCACGGGCCTCGTCCGATTTGTAGCAGTATTCTTGTTAGATGAACCTATCCATTATTAAATCGTTGTCGAAGGATATAGAGGAGATTCATATTTGAAATTAAATCTTTCATCTGCAGGGAAACAATCCGGGAACACAGAATATTTGAAACAAATCTTACTTCAGAGGGTCATGAATGAATGATGAGATGAAGTCCACTCACACAAAGACATTCTTACTTAATAATGTGTTACTCTCGTCTCTTATCTTCCTTCAAGCCATGATATCAAACTATACAGTATGAGTCTGTGTGTCTGTGTCCAAGTGTGTGTGTGTATGTGTGTTTCTATCTAAGCACACTTGCTTAAGATAAATTCCTTCCTAAACCCATTTTATAAAAATCCTTGTTGAGCAAATCCTTTAATCTGATAAAGAATTCACAAATTACTTATATTGCTTTTTATCTCGTTAACATGGACTATGATATTGAGTTATCACTCTAACCCCTACATCCAATGTGCAGCATTGATTTGTTTGTTAGTTTTTATGGTGGCAAAGCCATTATAATGGCAATTATAACAGTTGGTACAAATCAAATATGAGCCAAATAAGAAAAGTGACTTGTCCTCTTCGTAACTCTTAGGATCAGTCTGTTGAGGGAATTATTTTGAACGCCGGGGGATATTCTATGATTGATTCTGGATTCCTTTGGAGGCTCAGTCTGAGGTGTGTGGTACGTTTGTCTCGCTGCCCCAAGTTTGGCCCTCTCTGCTGTTGCCACAGAACCATCAATAATTGTGAGCTGCCTAAATATCGTACCTCCCTGATTGGCATATCATATGGAGGCAGAGCTCCTAAACTTGAACTGGGAGCCTTAGCAATTAGCACGCATGAACGGAGCTGAATGAATTCACAAGACTGCAGTCCCCGAGTGGTCGGTGATGACTTCTGGAGAGATGCGTTCCTGGGTCAGCCAGCAGGAGGGAACCGGCACAGTGATGAACGCCATGTTGATGTACAGTAGTGCGTGGAAAGCTGCAATGTTTCAGACTGACCAGGGTCAACAAACAGCCTCCATTTTACACAGGCATAGCTATGGACAGCTGCACTTCAGTTTTAATGACCTTCTTGTTCAAGATAAGCGACCTAACACACCTCTGAAACGAAGGACATGTGGGCTCCAGTGATTTGTCAATAAGTCACTAATCAGAGGCAGCTCTACGTCACAGACGTATGAATCCGTCCATGGTCAGTGTGCGTGTGTCTGTGTGTGTGTGTGCTTGCGGGTGTGTGTATGTGTATGTGTTCATCAACAGCTCTCGAGCATGGAACACGTGTCACCTGGTCCACCTCAGCAGGCACCTGGACCAGCCTGTAGAGATCTCTCATTTCTTTTCTCTCTTTGACCTGCTCCTCTCCCCTTTCCCCTCTCTCGGTCTCAGCCTGGCCTTCTGCAGATCTCCCCTTCCATGATACGGGCTCATTAGCACATCACACTCATGCCAAGTTTCACACTTCACTCTCCCCCGCTCTCTCCCCCTTCCTTCTCTCCCCTCCTTCCCACTTCTCCTCTCTTCATGTCTTCCTCTCTCTCTCTTTGCCCTGCCTCTCTCTCTTGGTTTTGCCACAGGCGGTCAGGCTGTCGGGTGCAGCTGTTGGCAGAGATGTTTTGCATGTAAATACCGACACGTACACACGCACACACACAAATAACAAGCATACACACACACACAGAGACAAAGACATACACACAATTAAAATCACTATCAGACACCCATTTATGCTTTTCAGGTGTGCTGAAATAGCTTTTGATGAGGTCATGGAGTTGAGCGGATCCAAGCATTTCATCCTCACACACACAGACATGCTGGAGGACATAGGACACTTGTTCACGCTGCTTTTTCTGTTCTTCCATGTCTCTTCCTCCTCCTCTTCTGCTCTCTCTCTCTCTCAGGGAGGAGGATGATGATCATAATCTTGACTTTCTATCTCTACGTCTCTGTTTCTCTCCCTTTCTTTCTCAGTTCTCTGTCTCCTTCTCTCGCTCCAAGTTACTAACCCATGCCTGTCGATTTGGATGCGAGTCAAACGCCCCTCCATAACGCTGCACAGAGCACAGGAGCGAAAGAGCCTTTAAATAAAGGTTAAAGTTCAAAGATGGGGTCAGACATTAAATGTAAGGGGGTCACACAGCACTCATGGCTCCAGAGAGATACGAGACTGAGCCATCTGTTGCTAGTCTACACAGCTGCGTTTAAGAGCCTCATTCACAAACACGTACACGCACACACACACGCAGGGACAAGCCCCTCAGGCATTGTGTCTCTGGACGGCACATCTGCTAAGCGACACTGAAAAAGAAGGAAGTACGAAAGCATATGCGTAAATGCAGATGATAGAAATCTGCCTCTCATTGAGTAGTTAGTTAACCAAAGTTCAACCAACATAGCTCTATCTCACAATCTTTTCATCAGGGTGTATGTTCTATTTGTGTGTGGTGCGTGTCTCTGGGTGTGTTTGTCTGTGTGCTTGTAAAGATAAACCTCTTTCTGTTCACTTTGAATTTCCTAACTTTTCCCTGAAAGAAAAGTCTAAAAGTTAAAAGGCCATTCAACTCCAAAGCGTTATCTCTGTAAGTGCAGTTATCTCAGCGTGCAGGCAAGAAGAGGACTGGATAATGGTCATAATGGTTAGATGAGACCTATTACCACACACACAGACACTCTCACTCAGACACGCAACTATACTTAAACACACACCCCCAAACACACACACACACCAGCCTGTAAGTTCATATGTAATTAATATTTAATCAGCCGTTGTGCGAGCGAGGGATGCCCCCTCCCTGTGGATGAAGGGATGATAAACGAGTGCTCAGAGTGAAGGATAACAAGATAAACACCAGAGCATCGGCAAGACGACAGCACGAGGAAGAGCCATCCATCACGCCAAGGTTTCCACGGCGACCTGTCGCTATGCCATCAGACGTGGGCCATGCGTTGAGTATGGGGGCGCACAGTGGCCCTCGAACACAGCCTTGACTCCTCTGGAACACACTCTCAAACTGATCACTAACTCAGAGCAAACTAAGTTTCTGGGGTAGAACATGTATGTGGTCTACAAAAGAACTGGCGAGAATGATGAGGATCCACACGTGTTTCTCTGGAGGAGATAACATGTAATAAAAAAAAGGCCTGAGGACCAGACCTGTCTGTGAGCTAGTGTTTCCTCTGCTCTGGCAGATGGGTCTGGCCACCCTGCTTTCAAACTGATTCGACAACCAACCTAAATCCGGTCGGGCCAATCACAACCATTTATATGTTTAAGAAGATGACCTTACATGAGAGCGCCATTGAGGTATTTGATCCTAATAATTTAACATAACTAAAAAAAACATTAAATATAAATAATAACTGTTAACGATACTGCACTCAGCAATCCTTTCACTCTCTCTCTCTTTATATCTCTCTATTTCTTTAAAACTGCATTTGCACCATAAACACTTTTATTTCCTCACAGGTGACCTAAAAGTTACAGTAAAAGGTTAAATTGACCGTTAGAAACCTGCATATCCCAAAAAAACTTACAACGTTTTCTCATGCCATGTTATCACCATATTGAGTTTCTAAAACTGGAAATTCCTCCAACATACCAAATACCCCATAATAATTGTTAATGAAGTAACTAATTATAATTTTCTCATTAATTGAGTATGAAATTAATTTAAGTCCCACCTCATCTTCCAGCAACTCTGCAGTTCAATGATAAGGTAACTACCTGCCTCAGTCTATGCTCATCTCTCTCTCTCTCTCTCTCTCTCTCTCTCTCTCTCTCTCTCTCTCTCTCTCTCTCTCTCTCTCTCTCTCTCTCTCTCTCTCTCTCTCTCGCTCTCTCTCTCTCTCTCCCTGTGTTTTCACCACAGCCTCTGAGCTGAGTTAAACACACACACACAAAAGCATTGTTGGAAAAAATGCATGCAATTTAACAGCCTAATTAGTTATTCTGTGTACAATATACTGATGTGCGCACACCTTTGTGTTGGTCGACAACGTGTCTATGTGAGGGTGTGTGTGAGGGTGTGTTTGAAGGTGTGTGGGAGGGTGTGTGTGAGGGTGTGCTTGTGTGTGTCGGTGGGGGAGGGGGGGGGCTAGGTCAGCTCAGTGGGCTAGGACTGCTACCCAGTTAGGACGTGTTTCAACCCCAAATGATCCAAATGACTCAGTTACCTTCCATGGTTCTCTCTGGACGACTTATCAGAGTTTACCCTCAGAGAACAGAAGACTGGAAAAAGTTAAGACTAAGAAAGAGAGGAGGGGGATGAAGAAAAGAACATCAATAGAAGCACGGTTAAAGAAAAAAAAAGGAGGAGGAAAAGATTTCGTTCAAATCCCCTGGTTTTACACAGTGGCTTTGCTCTGTCTGTTTAATCCTGCAGATAGAGGACTTGTGTAAGTGCTGACAAGACGTTTTCCTTTCGGAGCTCACTGTGACTCCCAACGCAGATATAATCTACAGCCGTAATGGAATATGTGCCTCTGTGTGTCACACACACACACACAGGCGCGCACACGCATGGACACACACACACACCCACCCACATACACGTCTAGACGTAGACACAGAAACAAACGGACACGCACACCCGTGCATCGACACACACGTCTGCACAAAGACTCGATGTGGGGCAAGGTGAAAGGGCGGATGTAGAGCATGATGTCCATATAAGAGAGAGGAGAGGGGAGGGTGGGGGAGGGTGGGGGAAGAGGAGGAAGGAGAAAGGAAGAGAAGCGAGGAGAGATAGCATTCCTGCCTTGCCCTTCCGCATCCCCCCCTCGCCGTGTCTATCCATCTCTTTGTCTCAGCGTTCCTTCCTCTAATGAGAGGTGAGAGCTGAGCCAGACCTCCCAGGATGAGGCCCCGCGGTGGGGCTGTCTCGCTCCATCTCAAGGTGATTCAGCTAGCACCAACTCTCTGGCTCTCCTTAGCGTCTCCACAGGGAAGCGCTCACAATCCACTGACCACCAGAGGGAGACACAGATCTGCTCTCTGTGTCTGTGTGTGTGTATGTGTGTGTCTTTGTTGGTGAGTGCGTGCGTGGTGTGTGTGCGTGTGTGTAGTTTGTTCTAATATGGCTGGCAGGTCGCTGGCACAGGGAACGTGTGTGACTTTGTCACCAGCTGGTGAGTCTCTGTCAAAGATATATATAGGCGTGACAATCACACCGCATACACACACACAGACTGTACACATACACACACACACACACACACTGCTTTCACGCAAGGACAGCGCAGGTCCCATCACCGCCTTTCACTCGGCCATCTCATTTTTCATTCCCTTTGCACTGTAGGGGTTTAGGACAAAAGGTAAGACAATGTGTGTTTGATTTTCCCCCTCTCTCTCTCTCTCTCTCTCTCTCTCTCTCTCTCTCTCTCTCTCTCTCTCTCTCTCTCTCTCTCTCCCTCTCTCTGTCTCTCTCTCTCTGTCTGAAATGAAGCCTATTAACATGTCCTCTATGTTTGGATATACAAATAGAAACACACATGCATGTGGCCATTTTGATGCTTTGCCTACTGGCTAGAATATCTTGGTTCAACGGCATGTGTTCTTTGTACCACCTGTGCAATCTTGAACAAGTAAAACTTGTGTTCAGGGCCATTTTCAGATCCAGTTCAGTTCCATAATCACACCAAGTGAAGCAGAGAGACATAGACGGTCTGAGCTCTGTTGTTTACGAGGCATCAAGCTGAACTAACGTTAAATATTCATACGCTGTCTGCAGTCCGGTTTATGCGAACATCCCTGTTCCAGTCTCATCAACAAATCAGCAGTGGTCCACCATTTTTTTAATGTATTTTCCACTTCCTGATTCCTACTTCCTGTCCTTTCAGAGACCATTGTCTTGTTGCCATGGCCACAGCGGGACGGGTGCTGTTGGTGTTCACGCTGGCAGCGGGCTGGTGCCTTGGTGGAGGGGTGGTGGAGGAGCCCAGCGTTGACCCCAGGGAGGGGTGTTCCCGCTGGATGGGGGGGGTGCCTGGGACCCCTGGTCTGGACGGACAGCCAGGGAGGGACGGGAGAGAGGGGCGTCCCGGAGAGACCGGAGAGAACGGAAACCAAGGTTACACATCCTGATATACTGTTGGGTTCCTGCTGCATGCTGTGTGCTCACTGCACGGCACGGACAGCTGCACGTGTGCAGTAACTCTCGCTCAAGTGACACTGTCGGTTGTTGGTGTTGGTTCCAACTTCACTTGTACAACTGTGTAGTGACTTCTGGTACGTAGATGTGTGGGATTTAGTAGAATAAACATTTTAGCCAGCTCATACCTTCCCTCTCCCCCTACTCCTCTCCCCCTACTCCTCTCCTCCTCTCTTCCACCTCCACATTCTCCTCCTCTGTCCTCCCCCCCCTCCCTCTCCCCCCTCTCCCTCTCTTGCCTCCCGTAACTCCCCCTGTTCGTCATTTGCTCCCTGCCCAGGGTCCAGGGGGGAGAGGGGGGAGCCCGGGGAGCCGGGGGGGGAGGGAGGGCTGGGGCTACGGGGTTTCCCTGGCACGCCAGGTCTCCAGGGGAACAGGGGAGAGAGCTCCTTCCCGTACCGCTCAGCGTTCAGCGTGGGCCTGACCTCTCCCACCTCGGCTGTGGACACGCCCATCATGTTCACGAAGACCTTCTATAACGAACAGGTAACGTGCGCGCGATCCTTTGAACAGTCACTCAGGAGTTCATTGAACAAGGGCAACTTTTCCTTATTCATGTTTTTCTTTATTTTTAGCATCACTATGATGACATCTCGGGAAAGTTCCGGTGTTTTATCCCTGGAGTGTATTACTTCACCTTCCATCTTACCGTGCAGGTCTCTCACTTTCTCTTACACACACACACTTCATCAAACACACACTCAATCACACTCACACGTGTCATGTGTTGATAACTGTGTTTTGCAGGGTGAGGGGTTACGGGTTGGTCTTTACAGGAATGGGCGTGTGGTCTCCCTGACTCTGGACCAGTATTTGACCTCTGACCTTGACCAGGCCTCAGGGAGTAGTGTGCTGACCCTTGCAGCTGGAGACCAGGTGTGGCTGGAGGTGAGGTTCCATTCAGCCTGCCGGCTGCCTCCACTCACCTGCCTCTACTTATCCTGGTTCTATTCACCTGTCTCAAATCAAGCTGCCTCTATTATGCCTGCCTCTACCCTGTCGGCTTTTATCCTGTCTGCCTCCAATTACCTGTTTATACTCTACTCAGCCTGCTTCTACTTAGCTTGGTTCACCTGCCTCTACTCAGCCTGCCTCTACTCAGCTAGGTTCACCTGCCTGCACTCACTATGTGGTATAAGACGGAGATAAACTGTTATTGTACTCCTACAGGTGTACGGCCCAGAAATGGAGAACGGGGCCGTTTTTGCAGACATCACCAATGACTCCACCTTCACTGGCTTCCTGATCCAGCCCCGCCTACCCGTCAGCCCATTGGCGCACCACTGGCGTTGAGATGTCACACGATTTGTGACTCCTCCCATCACCTCAAGCTCCTCCCTGTTATCTCTCGTGTGCCCCTCCCCTTCTCCTGTTGCCTCCTCACTGCCTTGTGTGGAGAGGAAGGTTAAGTTCCCTGATCGTTGACTAACTCTGTCAGGGACAGGACATTGTCTCTCTTTTTCCCTTTCCTCTTTCCTCCTCTTCTCCCTCCAACTCCCCTCCTCAACCCTTTCTTCTCTTCATTCATTATCCATTTGTCAGCATCCAACTGGCTCGTGGCCCGGAGTGACAGTTAGTGTGAGACTGTGGTCCATCTTCCTGCTGGGTGATATTTACAGTCCAGTCTCAAATTAGATTCTTCCAAAATGATCTACAATGACAAAAGGTCACACTGCCAATTTAGAACAGCATGCTAGATGATTCACAGACCAGCGTCAAATGAACATAGAATATGACTCTGTTGTATTGTAACTGTCATGTTATGGATATTAATATACGGACAGTAGTGGTTGGATGATCAAAAAACTAGAAATGATCATTTTGCGTGGCAAATCATGGTTTGTGAAGAGCCTCGGTCGAGTGTATTGGGGAAACAGAGCATCCCTGCTGCCTCAAAATGCATCTGTCTCAGTGCTGTGAGTGGCCCGTCTCCATGGACACTGGAGCCATGGACATCAGTGTGTCTGAGTGCTCCTGGATCAATAAAGTTGAGTTTCTGCTCTCCAGAGGCATGCTGTCTTCTGTGTTTGTGTGAGCTGTGAGAGTGAAGGTGTGATGGGGGTTCAGAGGCTGGGCAGAGGAGGAGGGGGCTGGGGTGGGGTGGCGAGTGGGGTGGGGGTGACTAGGAAGTGTTTCATTATCAGCCGTCAGACATCTCTGGACACGGAGTGTTCTTCTGGTCACTGTTTTCTTTTGTCCTATAGGGGTCAGCAGAGGATTATCAGTTTATCGTGCCGAAGCCTCATCTTTCTTCCTTTCGTTTTTTGAAACACACGACAGGTTCTTAGATTTTCTTCAAGAATGACAGGCAGCAAACAAGGCTAAAGTTCAAGACTTTCAAAGCTTTTATTGGAACATTCAAAAGTGAAAAAAACTTTACATAATACATCAGTAACAAAAGCAAAAGACCAACAAACACAAAATGAGTTTTATAGATGCAGAAGCGAAGCTGAGCTTTGACAATTCATTAAATATTCCAGTGAATTGGGAAGTGATTCTGCAAAGCAAAGGGCCAAATGAAACCATCACATGTAAAACAGCTACAGAACTTCTCATCAGCACCGCCTACCAGCTTAGCGTGATCCTACAGCTATCAGCAATGTGTGTACGTGTGTGTGTCAGACTTCCAGATATCCTCTGGCACCAGTCCTGTTTTGTCCATTTTCTCTCAATAATTCTGCCCCAAACCTTCGCCAGTTTGACTGGTTGTGTGTGTGCCTGTATATGTGTGTGTACGTTTTTATACGTGTGTGTGTATAGTAGTATCGTGGGGTTGCTTAAGGATACACTCTTGGTCTGTGTGAATTATATGTGTAAGTGTTAGTCCATTACGTGTAGGCTAGGTTGTGTATGTATGTGTGTGTGTATGTGTTAGTCCGTTGTGTGTAGGCTAGGTTGTGTGTGCGTGTGTGTTTATTTATTGCGGTAGTCATCTGCGTAGGCCCTGTGATCCCCCTGCTCTGGGTACTGGTCCCCGTATCCCCTCAACATGTCCTGGAAGCTGGGCATGCCCTGTGAGTGTGGGGGGTAGGCCCCGTAGGACTCCTCCTGCCCGCTCTGGTAGGGCTCCGCCTCGTACTGCTCCTGCTCGCTCTCTCTTGCCCCCTGGTAGTGGTGCTCACCCTGGTCCGCTGCCCCCTGGTGCCCAGCCTCGGCATGGTGCTCTGGACTGGCCTCGGCAGGCTGCTCGGGCTCGTAGCGACTCAGGCGGCAGTCGGAGTCGTACTCGGGGTCGCAGTCGGGGTTGGTGGGCTCCCTCACGCCGCTCCTGCTCCCGTCGGCGTTGAGGTGGGGCTCGTAGGGCTCTGCGGGGTAGGCGGTGTGGCGGTGGGCACCGGAGCGGGGCTCGCTGGGTTTCAGAGGGTAGCATTCTTGGTCGTAGCCAATGAAGCAGTCATAGCCCTCCTTGGTCTTCCCTCGGGGGCCCAGGGGGTGGCGATCCTCCTGGGTGGGCTCCTCGTAGCGGGGTGGGGGGGCGGGATATTGCTGCCTGGGGGCCGGAGGGGCCCTGCGGTGCATTGCAGCCGCCGCGGCCTGGCGGTACATGGCAAAGGGATCGTTAGCATTAGCATTGCCCTCGCTAAACATGGCGTATGGGTCGCTAGCCGGAGCGTTAGCTTGAGCGTTAGCCTGAGCGCTAGCCATAGCCTGGCGGAGCCTGGCGTACGGGTCACTAACTGGAGCGCTAGCTTGACGATACGAGGCATGAGGATTGCTTTCCCCGTTAGCGTTAGCATTAGCGTAGGCGTCCCTGAACATGGCGAAGGGGTCGCTGCGCTGCCTTGGCGCAGGGGGAGCGGCACGCATGGCGGCAGCCTCGTCTCGATGCTCATCTTTGAACTCCTCGGGGGGTGTGGCGTACTTGGTGGCGGTCAGAGGGTTGCAGCCATCCTCAAACAAGGGGTTACAGGAGCCGGGACCGGCGGGGGCCTTGGCGGGGGGGGCTGGGGCCCGGGGGGCCTGGAGGGAGGCAGCAGAAACATACAGTAATCTAAAATGCTTTCAGAAATTATTAGATGAAAAGACTGAAATACAAATAATTTAAAAATGATTACTTCCAACTCGCATCCTTCTCAGAAGACAAACAAATAATGAACTTCTAAATAAATAACCCCAATAGTGTGTAACCCAACGAGCACATCACCAGTGCCACTAATGAGGCTGGAGGCTGGCGGGGGGCCTACCTGGAGAGAGTCAGCGTAGGCGCAGTAGGGGTCCCTATGAGGGTCACAGTTGGGGTAGCGCAGGTAGAGGCCGCTGGGGGCTTTCTGCACCAGCTGGGGCTTGCAGTTGGGGTCCGTTTTGGGGTTGCAGCCCAGGTGGGCGTAGGAGGGCAGGGCTCCGGCGGAGGGCTTGTAGCCGTAGGCAGCCCTCAGGTGGTACTGCAGACACTCCACGTCCTCGGAGGCACAGATGCGTAGCAGCTCCGACTTCTGCTCCTGGAGGGAGAACCAGGAGAACGGCGCTGGTGATCGTGATATGAAGGATGATGATTGTGGATATGTAATGATGATGATAAGGCCGATTTATTTTCACCAGAAAACAAGCTGTTATCAGTAATTAGACTCCCAGGGGAGAGAGCCAGTATGTGAGTCTCCTACCTTAGACAGGAAAGACTCCACGCTAGGGGCGTAGAAGTAGTACCCAGACCGGGGGTCCTTCACCGCTACGGGCGAGCGCACGTACATGGGGGCTGGGGCTTTGACTGGGGCAGGGGCAGGGGCAGGGCCCTTGGCCTGGGCGGCCAGGGCAGCATACAGGCAGTAGGGATCCCTGTAGGGGTCACATACTTTGATGGGGGCGGGTTTGGGGGCGGGTTTGGGGGCCTCAGGCTTGGGTCTGCTGGTGTAGGAGGCCACACAGTTAGGGTCTTCGGAATCGGCGCAGGACTTGTAAATATCCCCCAGGTGGCTCAGGTAGGCCTTGTAAGAGCGGCGGCCCTCGGCTCGGTTCTTGTTCTGGAGGTAGGCCAGGTAGACCCGGTCCAGCTCCTGGACCTGGGGAGAGAGAGGTGGGGAGGTGAGGAGAGAGAGAGAGGTGAGAAGAGAGGTGAGGAAAGAGAGGTGGGATGAGAGGTGGGGAGAGAGGGGTGGGGGGAGAGAGATGGGGAGAGAGGGGTGGGGGGAGAGAGATGGGGAGAGAGGTAGGGAGGTGAGGAGAGAGAGAGAGAGAGAGGTGAGAAGAGAGGTGAGGAAAGAGAGGTGGGATGAGAGGTGGGGAGAGAGGGGTGGGGGGAGAGAGATGGGGAGAGAGGTGGGGAGAGAGGGGTGGGGGGAGAGAGATGGGGAGAGAGGTAGGGAGGTGAGGAGAGAGAGAGGTGAGAAGAGAGGTGAGGAAAGAGAGGTGGGATGAGAGGTGGGGAGAGAGGGGTGGGGGGAGAGAGATGGGGAGAGAGGTGGGGAGAGAGGGGTGGGGGGAGAGAGATGGGGAGAGAGGTAGGGAGGTGAGGAGAGAAAGAGAGAGGTGAGAAGAGAGGTGAGGAAAGAGAGGTGGGTTGAGAGGGGTGGGGGGAGAGAGATGGGGAGAGAGGTAGGGAGGTGAGGAGAGAGAGAGAGAGAGGTGAGAAGAGAGGTGAGGAAAGAGAGGTGGGTTGAGAGGTGGGGAGAGAGGGGTGGGGGGAGAGAGATGGGGAGAGAGGTAGGGAGGTGAGGAGAGAGAGAGAGAGAGGTGAGAAGAGAGGTGAGGAAAGAGAGGTGGGTTGAGAGGTGGGGACAGAGGGGTGGGGGGAGAGAGATGGGGAGAGAGGTGGGGAGAGGGGAAGCGAAGAGTTGGTAAGAAAATATACCAAGATAGCAAGGATTTAAGACTTTCATTAAGATGAAAGCAAATGGCAAGGACAAAGTCAAAGGGTGGCATTCATGTGTCTGCACACTGTCAGTTGGGGTGTGTGTGTGTGTCTGCACTCACTGCCTCCTGGTTGCCATTGTCTGTGAAGAACTTGTACCAGCTCCAGAAGTCAGCGTGCTGTTTGTACCAGCTGATGTTTCTACGGTTACGGACTAGTCTCCTCTGTGACGCCATAGCAACGGTAGCATCACTGGCATCTCCTTCTGGTCACACAGACATCACATGATATACTGCATTTTCATGCAAAATACAATTCAAAATGTGTGTGTGTTGGTCTGTGTGTATGTGTGTGTGTTTAAAAGGTTATTATGTCATTACCATCTCCTTTAAGGTTCTGAACAATAGGTCCAGCAGAAAGGAATTCTGAAAACAAACACACACAATTGGACATTAAGAGACACACACATACACAAACCCGCACACCAACAGAAGCAATTGTGAAAGCCAGATGTTGCCTGCCTGAGTCAGAACAGAGACTGAAATTACACCACCCCCCCCCTTACTGTGTCTGCAATACACAGGTAGTAACGTGCAAGCGCATACACCCGCACACACACACACACACAGATATACAGGATAAGGGTAATTGGATCTGCCTGAAGGTTTTCTGGCTGTAGCTCTTTGTAGATTTATAGGTTACTGTTAATAGTGAACCCCCGACTGTGTTGTTACCTCAAAGAACTGTGTGTGTGTTTGTGTGTGTGTGACCCCAGCAGAAAACACAGATTCAGCTCTCTTTCATCTCCACGGGGAGAAGGTGTTCATGCTTTACAGGAGCAGGGAGGCGGTGATGGAGGGAGAAGGTGTTCATGCCTTACAGGAGCAGGAAGGTGGTGATGGAGGGAGAAGGGAGGCAGGAAGAACAGGAATTATATTTATATAAGTTGGCAGAAGGATAGGTGGAAGAAGAGCTGATGAGACAGAAAGAAAGAATGAGAGATAGAAGATGAAGACAGGATGAAGTGGAGGGAATGATGGGGGGGTAGAGAGAAAGACACAGGAGGCATGAAGAGAAACTGAGGAAAAGACGGGGAGCTTCTGAGGTGGAGCAGAGGGACAGGGAGAGACTGAAAGCTTTTAACAAAAGCAAGAAATTATTAGTGAAGGAGAAACAGCCATGAGGAAGATCCAGTGCTTTTGGGGAGGGGAGGCCGGGGGGGGGGGGGGTGCAGGGGGCACAGGACGGGGGGGGGGGGCTTCAATGTCGCTGCCTCAGTGTATCCGTTGTATTATTTTTTACGAGCCTGTAAAAGACCAAAACATCTGGTAACAGCAGCCACAGGACGGAGGGAGGAGGATAGGAGAGGGAGAGGGAGGAGGAGAGGGGGAGCACTGATGCTGACAGGTACTAATCTTTTACAAGACCAGGAGCGATGAAAGAGCGCTTCTCTACCTCCTCCCCCTCTCTCCAGCCCTCTAACTAGCACAGGGGCCTGTTTCAAAAACTGTTTAAGAGGAGAGACAAGAATTCAATAAAGCTTTGCCAGTATAAAGCTGTCGATCATGTCAGCTCTGAACTCGAAACAGGTGGGTTCAGAAACTCATGTCTTCGTGTTCAAACTCTTAAGCATTTTTGTTGCCCAAGCCCTACTGAACTCATTCAACTGGGAGGGAAACCGCACTGTTCCTCAGTGAATCTCCTCAGCCCAGTCCCACGAGAACGGGTTGATTGATTGACTGAGGTCAGTAAGTGAGGATGTACAAATGTCAGAAATGCATGCTTGTTGCCATGTACTTACCTGGCAGTAGGATTGTAGCCAGAAGAGCTGTTGTTAATAGACAGGAGAAAGACATTCTTCCTGCAGCCATCACTCTACCTCCCCCTCTCCTGAGAAGACCAAACACACATCCACACACACACACGCATGAGAAAACGCTCACCACACAGAGCAAAGATGACGATGTTCGACCCTTCTAAACCTGACATGATAGTGTGTACTCTTCATGTACACGTAAGGCCATAAGGGCGTACAGTCCTGTCCCTAAACCTCCTCAAACCTCCAAAAGGCTTCCACATCAGCTTCAGGGGGGTAATCTAAGCCATTTACCTACTCCAGGTGCTTCAGGATAGACTGTATTCTTCAATGACCTGACATCTCTGGTCTGTCTTACAGCACAGCTACACAGGCTGTTCACATCATGCACAGTTCACTATAACCAGGACCTCGACACCGTACTACTGACTAGGGCCCCAGGCTGGTTACTAGTAGTGAGCTAGCCCCTGATAAAAACACATACAAACGTTGAATATCACCCAAATTAGTTTGAGGTGTCTAGGATTAGGGGTTTATCTGCACCAGGTAAACTGAATATGTGGTTGTGTGTATGGGGGAGTTTCTCTCTTACCTGGATGTAGAAATGTCTCTGTAGATTCTTGGGTTGAGGTGGTCTGTTCAAGCTGCAAGGACAGGTAACGCAGTTTGACTCAGCCCAGCAGTGTGTGTGTCAGTGTGTGTGAGTGTGTGAGTGAGAAACTTCCAGAACGCCCAGTCTTTCTTGCCCCTCTGACAGACTGTGCCCTGGTAGAGGGGTTTGGCTGGTTTTAAACAGACCTCTCATCAGTAACACACACACACACAAACACACATACACAGTTCATTAACACACAAAAGGTTTCCCAGAAGTTTGAGTGGCACTTCAAGAAGACCTGTGATTGGCTGATGCCCTTCAAGCTGTCTGACCAATGGTAGATAAACTAATTACCCAGACAGAAAGAGAGAGAGAGAGGGAGAGAGGGAGAGAGAGAGACAGAGAGAGACAGAGAGAGACAGAGAGAAAGGGGGAATGGAAGTAATATTTTAGGGGAAAAAAAGATAGGTTGTTTGTATACGCATGTACAACACCTACCTTGAACGAAGAGAAAATGAAGAAAAAACTAAGAAGAAGCATAACATGTGTGTGCGTGTAAGGTGCCACATAAGCACTTCCTTCAGCCCCCCTCGGTGATTGAGACCACAGATTTCAAGCACACACACCTTACTCACACACACAAGCTCAGAATCATGCATGCTCCTAAACGCGGACAAGCACATTCTCACACAGGCAGCCTGACCGTGACAGCTGGTCTCACCATCAGGAATTTCATAATCTACAGTTTCCTTAAGTCTGTTGCGTTCAGACACGTTGGCTCTGTAACAGTTCATTTGTGCGCACACACAGACACACACACACATTGTTGAACCACCAAACCATCTCAACAATGATTATTCAGGTAATGGCTTTTTGTAATATTACGTTGCAAATTGTCATTTGTCTTTTCACGTGGACCACAACCTTACTGCATCCAATGTTCCCCTCATGTAAAATGTACAGGGAACCTTTTGCAAAATTACTTTGCCAGATGGTCACGTTCAAGAAAAGGCTCAAGACGCACTTGTTCCGGGAGTACAACGGTAGGCCTTCTTAGGAATGATTTGCTGGACCTGATGTTAGTTTCCTCCAGGATCACAATGACTCTTATTGAGAGACTTGTTGCTCTTGTTGGTTAGTTGCAACTGATTTAACTTCTTGTACTTGCTGTGAATTATATTATATTATTGTTGCTTGCTTTTTCTACAGGTACACTCTTGCACTTTTAAGGTTCATGTTGTTTAATTTGTAACTTGTTTAACTACATGCTCGTATGGTTCTTCCCATTGGCACTTATTTGCTTTTCACAATGTATGCTCCATGTTTGGCTACTCGCAATGTTTTGGGGCTATCTCATTGTTATGACCAGTGACCTATGCACTTTTGTAAAGCTCTCTCTTGGAAGTCGCTTTGGATAAAAGCGTCTGCTAAATGAATAAATGTAATGTAAATGTAAAGTTTCTCTGATTTCCCTGACATTCTTACATCCTTGAAACAAAATAACAGATAAGCAGTCCAATTAAATTGTGTTACTTATGATGATTCAAACCGGAACCAGAGGTAATTCCAAGCAGATTTTCATTCAAATATTGAATTTAATTTCTTTACCTCTCAAGCATTGAATGAACATAAAATGTATTAAACTGTCTGTGAATTGCCTTCAACAAGGCCATGCTGCATGGGGCCCATGTTGCATCAACCACATTAGCCATCCGAGCGCCCTATTCCAAACCGTTGGGAGCAAAACAGCAATGAAAAACATTGAAGGTCATTAAAACCTGTGAATCATTCATCTTTGTTTTGTAAATTGTGTGTGATTTGAAATGGGAGTTTGGATTAGAAGCTTCATCAGGCTGAAAGAGCATGTCTGCTTCTGCTGTCAGCAAATCACCTCAGGATTGTGAACGTCAATGTTTTATCTCCCTCGTATTTTTAAGCATTTCCACGTTTTACCAACCTTTTCCTGTCTCGTCCTGTCCATGCCTTATAGTTTCCATGTATCGTGTGTGTAATTACGTTCACTAACAGGTGTTTCTGTGCGCCCACAAAACCTGCAATCCCACCAAGAGCAGACTGAAACACGACAACAGCAAAACCATACTCATAATTTAGCCCAACAATGGAATGTATGGGATTCTCAGAATTCAGACATCTGGTTCAACATGGCTGGGTTAGAAAACAGAAAGCTTTATTACAACAAACACTTTGGAGGAGACATAGCAACATGGCTCACAAGCAGTGGACATCTTTCTTCAGGTAAAGTGGCAGCGTCCATGTTCAAACACACACACACACACCGACGTCACAAGTTTTCTTTCACTGTAGGTCGTCGTCATCAAACAGATCTTCAAAGTCTGTGAGAAAAAGGAGACAGAAAGAAAGGAAGAAGAAAAGGCAAAGTAGTTTTAAAAAACATGACAAGGAATTATGTTGTCTTACAGATTTAAAAGGTCCTTCTCCCTCCACTGCCCCACCTAGTCCAAAATGAATTGATTAGTTGACCATTCGGCTAGTAGAAGCTTCAAGGAAACGTCATTAAAAGTCACAAAGATCACAGAATCTGTGGGGAACGGTTGTTTTAGGGCCCTGTGTGAGTGTGTGTGTCGGTGTGTGTGTGAGTGAATGTGTGTGTCGGTGTGTGTGTGAGTGTGTGTGTTTGTGTCGGTGTGTGTGAGTGTGTGTGTCGGTGTGTGTGTGTGGTGTGTTCAAAGAGGCTGACTGACGAGGTGTCCTGCAGAGCCTCAGTCTAACAGGACCAATAAAGCCACGTTAACATCGTCTTCTCCTCCTTTTCCAACTCACTCTTTCCTCCTCTCTTGCCACCCCTCTCCTTTCCTGTTTTAAGCATTCAGCTCTTTTCTAGGTCATGTGCTACTGTGCCATAAACGGTTTCATATGTGGCCAACACAGAGACGAAAAACAGACTATAACTTAAACATTTGTGCAAGTGTGTCGGCCTATGTGTTCTTTAAATGTGAATTGAGGATAATGGGATGACAAAATGTTCATGTTACCGTGAGACAGCACAGTTGGCAAAACAAACACAAGCATGGACGTATGAGTTGCAGATCAGGTCTACAATTTATATATACCTGCCATTATGATAAACTGCACTTTTATAGTAGAAATGTCCTCGATAGTTGATAGTTTGAATTGACAGCAATTGTAAGGTCCTACCTGAATGAGACCCTACCTGAATGAGACACACTTCTCTATTTAAACCACAAGTGGGGAAACGCCTTCATATTGGCACAAAAAAATACAATTTCACTGGTTCTGTCAGTGATTTAGGAGTTATATTTAAATGGTCCTGCGGTAGTGATGTAAGGTAGTGTTGGCGGACGAGAATGGAAAGCCTTTCCGTGCAACCTTTTTCCACTTCCTCTTTTATTTCCTTAACCCTTGTGTTATCTTCGGGTCATTCTGACCCATCAGTCATTGTGACCCACCGTCGTATTGCGACAGATTTACCGCATACAAAGACAAAGTGAAGCATTTTCTTTTAACCGTTGGGCTGTCTCAGACCCCCCACATTGCAAAGGTTAAAAGAAAATTATTTTAATTTGTTTTTGTATTGGGTAAAATTGGGTAAACACAACGATGGTTCGTTATGAACCTTTGGGTCATGTGACCCGAAGGCAGCACGAGGGTTAAGGTTTATTAAACATTCACTTTCCCATCTTCTACTGGAATTAATTTCGAGGACACAGGGATTCGAGGGAGGTGGATGGGGACATCATACCGTTGAAAAAGTCCGAGTGCACTGCTTTTTCATTAGCTGCGAGGTCCATGAGAAGGCCGCTGCTGCCCCCTGCCTGTGGCACACAGACATACATTCAACACATGAACTTTGTACCTATTTAAACACGTTTGCACACAACAACACAACATAGATGTAGCATTAAGCTAGCTAGAAATGCATGCTTGATATATCTTCCTTTGACGTCTGTTGTGCTCTGATGTCGCAAGCTAGACTAAGCATCCTACCTGAACTAACTGGCTAGTAACTACACAGCTAGAGCTAGCTATTATTTAGCAAGTTGTAAGCTCTAGCTAGTTAGCTAAATATTCTTTCAGCAAGCAGGTAAACAACTGCTCGCCATGCAATGTATGCATGGGGTTTTTCCTACTGTATTTTGGATCATTGGTACACGTACAGCAATATGTGCTTGTTATAGAGCTAACAATAAAATCGCAATTGAAAAAGAAAGACATTCCACACTATGCTAGAGCTAGCCAAGTTATAGATGCTAGCTCGTACAAAGTAGGTGCTAGCTAATGTCGGTTTTCTGGCTAGGCTACTGCTAGTACTACAAGCCATGCTAGTGCAACTTTAATATCTACTAACCTCGTCTAGATCCACATACGGGCCAGCACCCTCTGGGAACATTTCATCCACTGCGGGTTTCATAATTCTTCAGTCTCTACTCGTTCTTGACACTGACAGTCAGGTAATCGTTGAATCACACACGGACACTATCCCGTGTGACACTAAGATTCTGCTTAGGTAACCGTCAAATGAGCTCGACTGGCATCAAAGACCAATGGTACCGACTCGAAATAGCCTTAGTGTTGCTCAGTTGAAATCCTAAAATTGGATAGTGTGGGTGAATAAGAAAGGCAGGACCAATAACTTTCATCCTTTTATTTGATATTGCACGTTACATCTATAGGATTTTACATTAAGGCTGCCACTGGACAGAGCACTACAGGTTCAATAATATGTCTACTACTCTACATTACTCTACAATATCTATATTATATTATACATTACACATAATATATACAGAGAGAATGATACACAGACTGCAAAAGAAGATTGTGTTCTTCATCTCCTTTTTCTTTAATCTTTATCATTTATTATAGACACCCCCACTGCATTCAAAACAGTAAAAACATGAACACACAAAAGTTAACTGTATGTTGGCAGGGAGGTTCTAATCCACTTTTTAATAGATGATGATAATATGTTTACATATTTAAAATGATCTAATTCTACAGCATCTCCGAGCAAGCTTCCTTCTGCCTTTGTTTCTGCCCAACCTTTCGCCAACCTCCCCTCCCTCTCTTCCTGTTTGTTTAATCAACTCCACACATTTCCCTCTCCCCTGAACTCTCTCTTCCGACCCTGTGTCCCCCTTGTCTCATTGGCCTCTCAGTGTTCATGTCCCTCCGCAGTCTCGTATCCAAGTGTGTCTCCCAGGTGCTGGTGGGCGTAGAAGGCACGGGCCATCTCGTTGATGTGGTTGTAGGCTCCGATGGACCTGAAGTACTCTATGTAGTGCCAGAAGTCGGAGGTGGAATAGGGCCAGTAGGGAACTGCCGGGGGCTCATCATATGGAACTGTACACACACAGACAGGGACAGTCACAGACATGGCATATTTTACAGTGTTGTGTTTTACAAGGCTATTGCAAGGAGAAAAACAAATATACAGTATGTAGAAGCAATATCGCATGAGAGGGAGTGCCGTTAGGCTAAATCTCTGCATAGACTGACGTTATCTATCTTAGAATGTAAGAAACTTTGCACTGCAAAGATGAACATGTTCCCACAACAGATTCTTATTTCACTGGTAGCACAGTAAATGGAAACAGACGAATGAACGATACTGATACAAAGTAGTTACTGTGGTAACACGACAGCTACTTTGTCCTGAGAGAGAGAGGGACTAGATTAAATATCTTTAATAAGGTTTGCTTCAGATGGGGATTTTAATCTGCTATCTTAAATGGGAGGTTATTATTTTACCTCCTTCAGGAACGATGACTCTGGCGCCTGAGAGAGAGGGAGAGAAGGGGCAGGACGGAAAGGCTCAGAGAGATCCTGAGCATTCCTGAGCTTTCCAAAATACTCCACACACAGAGAGGGGATTCAGATGATGGAAAATTTAGCATAACCCGAGGGAGTCCATGATACCTGAGGAAACCCGTTTCCTCCTCAAATATTATTCCTCACTATGTTTGCACACAACACACACACACACAAACAAACTAGCCAGCACACTAGTCACCATACACACAGTCAGTCATACAGAAACAGACTACTCATTGTATACATCCAAGACTCAAAAACAGAAGTCTTCCTATGGATGCATTGCTGTCAGTGCTATAAATGATAAGAATAAACTATATTTGCCTGTTAAACAAGGGTTTATTCAAGTCTATTAGCACTTTCTACAATATAGTAAAACAGTTAGAGTGCATACAAACAGTTAAAATGTAAAACTCGTCCTGCACACCAAGCAGTGTAAAGAAATGGGTAATCATCATCACAAGACCAGAATGTGCAGTGATTTCCCAGTGTAAGACACTCACCACACAGGCGAGAGGCAATAAGACAGAGGAGGAAAATACTGACATGGACCAGCAACTTCATTCTGCCCACCTGAAACAAAACACACACACACACTCAAATCAAGTAAAGCATCAGAAATATGTATACAAATTTGACTGGCGTCAACTTCTATGCAACAATTACCTCCTATCTGCTTTTACCTATATATAACCCAGGGTTTTTTACTTTGTTGAAAGTTATCATTACATTTGAGATTTATCTGAGGTTAACCACGTTTGTAGTGATGTGAGCAGAAGTTTGAGCCTTGTGAGGAGACCTGTAGTTACTTACCAGTGAATAGCTCCAGTGGAGGATCAGAGTGATGCTGGTGTTCTGCTGGAGACGAGGAGACGAACAACACAGCTGCTGGACCCTGTTGGCCACATGTCCCCTCCCAGCGCACACATGCGCACATGCAGCCCTCGCAACAGGCTCTTCCATAGCCACGCTGTGTGAGTGTGCCTGTCTGTCTGTAAGGTGCGCTGCTTTGTTTTCAAGGTATACTGTGTGCATTTTCAGACGGTGGCAGCAGCAATCTCTAAATGACAGGGTAGATGTGATTATCGTGATTCAGTTTCTGACTCTATATGTAGTTTATGGTGATAAACTAATTATGTAATTGTTGTGTCACGGTCACAATCTAATTCCTCATGGTCACACAAAAAAAGAGAATGATTTCATCTGATTTCAAAACTATACTTTAATACACAAACCCCAATATTTATATCTGAAAACAAATAAATCCAATAGGTAAAAACCTACAACAATCCCATGCAAGAGAATAAAACAATTCAGTGTTAAATACTTAAAGTGTCACCAACTCTGAAATAAGAACACATAACATATGATATATAATGTCTGTTGTAAAACAATTCCTGAAAAACAGATATTATACCCTGATATGCAGTGCTCAATTTCTCATTAACCCATACATACCGCTTATTTAAAGGCATTAAACCAGATCAAAAACATGCATAATGTTATGGGTAGTGTAAAATACAAGCAGGGGGATATTGATTACACCTGTTCAGAATTCTCAGATTGACATAAGAGACATGGGGTAGTAACAAGAAGTCAATCTAAACTTGGACGTTCAAAAGAGTAGTAGATCTAGGGTACCGGTCATCCTCTAAGCTGTCTTTTTACACGTATTAGCAGCCTGACTGGTCAGTGGCCTTTAAATAAGTGATGTCAATGTTTTCTTGCTGCAGCAGCTGTCTGGCATGATCCACGGTGGCAACAGTCAGGAAGCGTGAGCGCCCCAGGATCCAGGCGAACTCCACGTGGAACACCTTCATAATGTCGGTACAGGAGTACACCACTGCCCCAGTCACGTAGTCTGTGCTCAGCACCCAGTACGCGCTGTAGGGAGAGACTGGGACCAGAGTGGAAGAAAGAGAGAGAGAGAGAGAGAGAGAGAGAGGTGGTGTTGAGTGGTGTGCCTCTCTCCCCACAAGCATGCATGAACACAGAGACACACACACACACAAACATCCTGAGAAGGATGATGTCAGATGTCCCTTGGTCTCATTTTCCACTAACAGATTTCCCAGCAGGTTGTTTATCTGCTCTAAGGTCATAATGTGACCCTTACCCAGGGAGAGTGCAGTGCTGAGGTCATGCACACAGAGAAAAGTCCTTGTGTCTGAATTACGGTGTATTCTCGACCATAACAGCCTCGGCAAATTCAATCATGTGAATGTGTCATGACAGAAAAAAAGGCTCAGAAGAGACTCACAGTAAGAGAAACTGACTCCCAACTTGGCTGGTTCCTTGAGATCTGGCACAACAGCTGTTCCCTCGACAGGCCTAACTTTGCCTTTACTGGAGAGAGAGAGACAGACAGAAGCAGAGAAGGAGACAGTCCCTTAAGACATATTTCTCAGATACCCTCTGTTCTGACATTCATAACACACCCTCATGGAAAATCGACATGCAGTACACTTCACGCGCCATCGTCCATAAGGCTGTAGGTCTGAAAACTGATCATACCAGTTTCACATTCTAGTCATCCATACACCATACATGCGACAAACAAACAATGCTGCAAGCCCCAAATTCTTGTCTTCCTATGTTCTACTCACTAAGTCTGGGTGTTGACAACTCTGATTGTGCCATCCCCCCTCAAAGCATAGTTGGCCTCAATGCACTTTCCTCTCTCAAACGATGCTGGGAGTTTCTCAATCTCATACCACGTTCCCAGGTACTGAGGACAGAAGGCGTACACGTGTGTGAGTGTTTTAGACAGACTTGACGACCGTGTGTTTGCAATGAAGAGAATGAGACAGAAAGAGAGAGAGAGTGTATGTATTGTCTTGTGTGTATGACCTGCTTGAGGTCGAAGCTGGGCTGGACTCTGGGAGATGGACAGGGTCCCCATCTATAGGTCTGGGCAGACACCAGAGGGAGGAGCAGAAGAAGGGAAAAAACAAGAAACTTCATCCCTAGAAGAGAGGACAAGAGAGTGCGTGAGATTAGATTTTCCCAAAGTCAATACAAAATATACATGTACATCGTCCATCATAAGAAACCTCAGGAACAAACGTTGCACAACATAACATTGTTTGCTTAATCTGTCATCTTGGCCCAAGATCATAGGCAAGGCACACTAGATAGTCTACCACAACAGGTGCACCTAAAGCTGCATGCCGTGTTTTGCAGTTACACACCATGCTAACCGTGTTGCCCCTCCTGTTCCTCCAGTTCTACTTTATCTCCCTCTTTTATCAAACACACAAAGAGAGTGCGATAGAGAGACAGCTAGAGAGGGGGGGGGGGGGGGGTGTAAAGGCAGAGAACAGAAAACCCTTAATCAGCATTCCCTGAAGGTCCAATTACTCCGTAGAAACAAGGGAAACTCACCAAGAGAACTAACTATTTTCCGCTCAACTCACATTCTGATCATACTTGTCTATGATTATTATAACAATATTATAATACACAATATCTAATCACAATACTTTTTTGAAAGTAGCCCATATCCCAGCAAACCTTCTGTAAAATAAAAGCCCCTTCACTGTAGCCTTGTAAATCTGTTCATTCATCATAACTTGGACCCACATAACATCTCTTCAAATAGGGTTAATCGTTTCTTACCTGTCTTGCGTGTTACGAAAAAAGCTTGGAAAAAGAATGGTTCAAATATTCTCTTTAATACTGAGTAATAATCAGCAATACATCCAGCGTTGAGTCCTTCTCAGTGCTGCAGTGTGTGAGCTGAGCTCTCAGCGCAGCGACCCTGCGCACATGTAGCACAAGGCAGTTGATTAGCAAAATTGTCGTCATGAGACCATGATGTGAATGCATTCCTGAGTGACAAAAGTGCCTGCCTGTCATGAATTATATCATAGGACGGTGTCTCTTAGGTGATTTCACCCTGATTTACGTCACTTTTCTTTTTACAAAAACAAATGATGTATAACCCACAACTGAACAATGTAATGTGCGTTCTTGTCATCAACAGGCATGCTACTAGTTTGAACATTCCTTTTTCATATAAATACATACTTTTTTTTAATGGTAGATAGGGGATGGTGAAAGACAGTAATGCAATTACACAGAACAATAAAATTGAATTTGACTTTTTAATTGGTCACTTTAATGATACATGAATGTGTGTGTGTATATGTGTGTGTATATGTGTGTGTGTGTGTGTGTATTCTCAAGACATATCCTGGCAGCCTGTCTGGTTAGAAAAAGTAAGGCGGTTGATATTGACTCCAGCCACTGCCAAGGCATCATGGAGCCGGCTGATGACATCATCAGGCAGTGTCCTGTGGCGAGCCAAGACCCAGGCAAAGTCTATATGAAACAGACCCAGGTACCCAATGCAGGAGTAGACTAGCGCATGGCTCACATAGTCTGTAGAGAGGACCCAGTATGGTGCATCAGGCACACCTGAAGAAGGGAGCAGTGTATTAATAGGGGTGTGTGAAACACGAGAGGGTCTGGTTTGGCATTTGAGACCTACCTTTAAAGAACTTAACTTCCAGTATGGCAGGTTGGATTGGGTCTTTGACTTTGGCCACACCCTCTATTGAGTTAATCTGCCCATTAGCCCTGAGTGACAGAACGTTTTTTTGTTTGACTGTAATAGAGTGTGTGAATGGATGTGTATTCACACATAGCCAATGCTTGTGTTTAACTCACAGTAGCTCTGCATTGCGGACTTGGACAGTCCCATCATCCAGTAAAGAGTATGTGGCCTGGTTGCATGTTCCTTTCTCAAACACAGCAGGAAGCTTCTCGATCTCATACCACTGCCCAAGGTACTAGAGAACAGGGAGTGTCACTGATTCAACATCAGCCACTCGAGTAACATCAAGGTACACTGATCTGAGCAACCATCAAACACACACAACTGCATTGATCTTCACATAGACAAATCTGTCCCTGACATGAATCAGTTTATAGATTACCTTGTTGATGTCAAAGTCTTTTTGAAGTTCAGGGGTGGGACACCGGCCCAGGTGGAAGGACTGAGCATGTGCATGTATCGCAGCAATTATAATCACAAAGAGCACCTAGCCCACATGGTCACAAAGTGAGTTACACAAAACAGACACACAGAAACACAAAAAGATTCTAGAATATGGCAAGATACACTCATGACACATTACCTGGAAACACTTAGCCATGATAACAATATATCCAACTTGATTCTTAACTTCCCTGTTAATCTGAAATCTAATTTAAAACTGCAGTTGTTGGACACACAGGCTAAACCTTCTTTACCTGTCCAAGCTGCAAAAAGTGGTCTGAGCAGTCTGCTTATGTTTCAGCTTTTACCAGTGGACTTTGGAGGGTAAAAAAAAACAACTGGTTACACAAGAACACTCAAACCACAGATTGAAATCACACAAAAACAAAAACACACCAAAGGAAAAATATATACATTATGCAAAAGTCTTGGGCACCCAATATTGATTTACATCAATATTGTCTTGAATATGTATTTTTGCAAAGTGCAATGTTGAGAAGATGTTTGTTTAGTGTTCATTTTATAATTTCTTAAAGCATTTTTGCTTAACCTATTTTGTGCCTAAGACTGCACAGTACTGTATAGTAATTCCTATGTTAGAGTAATTATTAGGATACACAAAGCATGCATCATGATTTACACATTTAAGGACACTGCCTATATTTTGTTCAAACTCCTTCAATTTATGTTATTGTATCTGGAGAGCTATCATTCCAACCCTCCAGGAAACCTGATTCTAATAATTATCTTACTTAGCTGTGATTGGTTAAATACATCGTGAAAGCGTTAGCTAACCCTGCATACGTTAGCCTTCAAGACAACTCTCAAACTGGTAGCCCCTCCTTCACTGTGTTTTTAAAATCTGTCTTAAAACATAATACTCATTGATATTATAAATATAGTCGAATAAACATATAGTGTGGTGGTAGTTAATATTAGGGGACTTAGCTAGCTAGCTAGTCTACAGTAAGCTACTGGCTAATGTCTATTAGCTTTCAGTGTGCGATCGTGAGCAGGCTACTACAGTAGCTAGCTTTTCTTTTTTATTCTATTTAACTAGTTAAAGCAGACTAAGACATTTATTATTTTACTTTTAATGTTTCGTTTGACATTTAAAAAGTCTAGGATGCTAGTCGAAGCGAGCTGAGTGAATGACTTGGAAAGCTTTCACACTATGACATCATAAACGACGCCACAGGTTATGGATAGTGAAGTTCAAGAAGGTAAGTCATTTCCGAGGCATTTAACGAAGTGAAAAAGAACCGAAAATGGCTTGATTAGGAAACTCATTTAATTTATGGGAAAGCCAGATATTACATTGTGCATCAATGTTGTATGAAGGTGCATGCTCGTACGTCTGCGGGGCAGCGGAAAAGCAGAATGACGAATCAGCTAGGATGTATGTGTCCGAAGATGAGAGCCTTCTCAAAGCTTCAGGCCTGTGAGATTTTATACAAAAGCACCACACACATTTTATTGTTGACAGTCTCTTCATGCAACAAATTGTAATGCATGTAGGCCGAATATATAAATGAAGTTGGAAGTGGTGCACGCAAGTGTTGGTCATTTACAAGCTTGGGTGGGATTTACAGAAGTGGTGTGGTATCTATGACCTGTGAAATTGATGTGCGCTGGGATTTATGTATGTCTGTAGAAATCTTGAGGAGACGCACAATGTCATCTCAGAGTTGATATACTCTCAGGACAAACTGAAGCAGCTTAATGTGGAGCTGCAGCACTCTGTGGAGCTGGCAGACGAGCAGAATACATCTCTCCACACTGAGAACACGGCCCTCAGCCACCAACTGAAAAGGTACAAATTGTCACGCTCACACACACAAATGCACTCATGCATGAACCCCATTTCACAAGATGGTTTGGTTCAAACAGACTGTACAGTTCTGGAACTAATGAGTATGAGTGCAAATTGAGTCGGTTACCTCATACTCTAAATGTCATATCGAAATCAAAACTATTTGAGATGTCAAGGTTAGCCTGCTAATAATAACAACTTTCATCACAGTATTGTATTTGGACTTTTTCAGTCTCAAGCAGGCTATGCATGATGCTGAGAAGCTGGGGGATGAGCTCGAAGATCTCCGGAGAGCCGCCGCAGAGATGGACGTCACTATCAGCACCCAGGGGAACCGCATCCGACAGCTGGTGGGTATCTGGAAAGTTCAGGAGCACAGAAGACGTGTTTTTGCCTCTACCGACGACAATCTACAAAAACCCTCACAGATCTCTAACTCCACTGCACTCGGAGCAAAAAAACAACAGACATCTTTGCCTTTTTTTCTGTTCTTGCAGGAAAGAGAGAACAAGGCCCTGAAAGCCCAATATGAAAACATCAACAGTGAGGTATGGACAGCGCTTGTCAACTAGCTTGTAGAAAACACTGTGAGTAGAACTCTTTCTGTGTTTCAGATGTCTTGCATCTTACCTGAGAGGGCCAAGAACAAGAGCAAAATTGCAAAGTTGAGCAACGCCCTGCAGGCCCTGCAGGTGTCTCATCATAAACTCTTCACCCACTCACATACACACACACATTTATTTACACACTTGGTTTTCAATGAAAATGAAAAATATTAATGATTGTCTGCTTGGTGTTTGACTCTCAGCAACAACTGGAGGAGCACCGACTCTCCCTTGACAAGAACAGTTACGACTTGCACGAGGTAGGATCTGTCTCCGTCTGTAATGTCGGACGGGACAGAGTTTCAGGAAGATCTTTCCTGCTCTGAGAGAGTTCTGCCTGGGTTTTTCTCTTCTGTGTAATTACAAATACGGCCCTGGGCTAGAGTTCTGGATCTGTTTGATTTGTAGAAAACTATGATCATCGAGCATTTGGAAAGCTCCCTTGAAGAGTACACCACCATTGTACAGGTATAGTAGAATGCGCTAATATTAATTAATAGCAATTTCTTTAATTGCTATTGTTTCCCATTGACATTATGACAACAACGTTGGCGCTTTCATTCTTGACCTTGAGTCTGTGTTCAGGAGCTGAAGAAGAAGAACAAACACCTCGAGGTCCAGCTGGAGGAGGCTCTGGTGTAAGTGGGCCGAATACCACATCTGCATCACATCACCCACCCACTTTCTTACAACACCTCGATGCCTCCGCTATATGAATCTGAATCTGGTGGACAGTTTTGGTGGAGCGGATGCCTCAGATGTGAAGGAGTCTCTGTCTGTGGATGGCAACCATCCCATGTCCATTGGAGAGGAACTGGGACTGCTGTCTCGCCCATGTGTAAGTGAAACCCTCTGTGATGATCCTCTGTCCACCTGCCTGTGGTGGTGAGCAGTACTGCAGGTCAGAATACAACATGCTGTGTCGAGACCTTTTTGGTTGGCCAATAGATGGAATGTCCTTACCCTCATACCACCATGGTGAGCAAACCCAGTGAGTTTAGAGTGTTCCTTAGGTTACAAATGAGCTTTAGTGTCTTCCCTATCTCAGCAACTGTTGGTCCGGAAAACTTTGCTGAGAAGTCTGGTAATCTTGTAGGTTGAGTGTTCTGATGAGGAGAAAGTGCATATTGAGCAAGAGGTGGAGGAGGAGAAAGAGATGGAACCCACCTTGGACGTTATTGGGGAGAAGAAGAGCTCTGTTTTTGATGTCCAGACCAAAAGGTGCATTACCAATACTATTCAGTGTAGAGAGAAAGGGCGTGAGTTTATACGATCCACAACTCAAGCAAAGGGGTAGAGTCAAAACTGCTCTTGGATCACTGTCTGTCTTCAGAGGGAACACCCAAATTAGAACCATCAAAACCCCATTCTTAGTTGTTTTCTACTATATCTCTATCTTCCTGCTCCAACGCTCCCTCACTCGTGTTTCATCCCACCTGCCTTTGTCTCTGTCTCCAGCTGGTGGCGCCAGCGAGCTGAGAATCTGCTGAAGGGGGTCCAGGCAGCTGGCACCTTCTGCCTGGGCTTCCTGTTCTCACTGGGGGTGATGGCCTCCATGGGGCCTGTGCTCTACGACCATGAGGACGGGCATGGCTACAGCGACATCCTCTGGACCACCGCCCGCTACCTGATGCAGCCTTACTGCACTTTCCACCACATTGGCATGCCGCCTGTGTAACTACCGGTGTTACCCTTGATTTACCCTCTCCCACCTCTCCTCACGCCCCTAATCCTCCATCCCGTTATGACGACACAACCCCACACTAACCCCACCTAATTCATCAACCCCACATGACTGCTACTTTTACTACTCTTTAAATATACATAACTGATAACTGCTCAAAACTTTAGCTCTACACAACTCTTTAGTTCTACATAACTAACTACTCAACTCTTTAACCAACCCTAACCCTTCTCCATGTGCATGACAATAATCCCAACCCTAATTCTAACCCTTTTTTCATCCCAGTCTACCTTCAGTTTAATATAGAAATAAACTTTGCATTTCTATTCAATGGGAGGAGTGTCTTTTCACATTTGGTTAAAAGTGTAAAATGCATGTGAAAAAATTGTGTCTTTTTCTCAAAACTGTATGTTTAAATTGTACACGTTTTTTCTTGTAATGCTGCATCGACATTAAGAGCGTTCTTTTACTTGTTGAGTGTCAGGAGCTAGGTTCAATAAAGTTCGGCCTCAGTAATAGTCTCGCGAGATGTGACCAAGTTCATTTGCGTCACCAGAAATGGCGGCTGGAAGAGAGGGATTATAAAATAAGGTACTTTTCTTTCATGCATTTTCACACTATTTGAGTTAAATACCTACAATTTGGTCGTGTGTGGTGTTGTATTTATGGCGTTGGCCACAAAAACACATGTGGCAGTATTTTTTATTATAACCTATGTAACGTTAAACGAGTACCCATCGTCGCATCCTTTCGAAATAAGAGCACATTGTTATTATGCGCGCTCATCCAGATCAATTAATGTAGCTACTGAAATTGTGTGCTAGATTTTCAGATACCCAAATTAAGGAGCGAAATGTTTTTAACCACTGCATCATTGCGTTTTCTAGCAATCTTTGCGGTTTGCGCTTAAGTGTTGACTCGAACGTTGATTCATTTCCGTCATTTTCAGGAACTTTTATTTTCTTCCATTAATAGGATCTGACTGGAAAGCAACTGCTTGATCAGTGAGCTGATGACTAGTGGATTTATATATTCTAACCTTTCAGCAGGCCGCCATCTTAATAACTAGCAGTCAGTCATGGTTGTGTATAATAGAGGCCTTAGCAAGCCTGATAAAACGAGCCAGGCCCAGACATTTAGAAAAGCATAAATTGTTCAAAAGACAAGCGTCAGCAAGTCTATAACACATGTACTAATGATTACTCAATCTGAAATAAATACGCCAACATTCTATTCAGATCACAGAGACAGAGTGTGCTTTTGAGTGTGCTTTAGAACGGCTGTGGCACTATGGATACCCATCACTATCAATCTCTGCTCTGAGTATTGTGCTTAACAGTAGAAAATGGAACTCTATGATTATCACATCATGATACTACTTCCTCCTCAGCATTGTCTTGGTGACCAGCAAGCAGCCAATCCCAGCCATGTCTCAGCGAACCCATGCAGAGCTCCTGCTGGAGAAATTGCGTCAGCAGAGAGACACCGACTTGTTGTGTGACATGACAATCACTGTGGGTGACGTGCCGTTCCGAGCACACAGAAATGTTCTGGCGGCGTTCAGCCAGTTCTTCTCCTCCATGTCTGACCCAGCTCAACAGGACACGATCCTTGACCCGGAAGTGGTCAGTGAGCAAGCTCTAGAGAGCCTGCTGGAGTTCATCTACACAGGAGCCATGAACATTGACAGGTAGAATACAAACCTTTTATAAAAACACTTTTTCCATTAATACCAGGACTTGCTTGTGATAAAGTCTGAACCAAATCAGCCAGATGCCAAAAAGATGTATTTCCCAAGATTGTATTCTTCTGACATGTGAAATTGTTCTTACACACTTAAGACAACATTTGTTCTTGTTCCCATGTTAACAGTGAAAGTTCTGAGGCGGTGCGCAAAGCGGCCGTCTTCCTCGGAATATCAGAGGCGGAGCAGTATATAGAACAAACTCTTCTTTTACCTGTGTCAGAAGTGCCCATCCAATCACAGGAAGTCATAGAGTCCGACCCTACTGTCCCCTCCCTCCCAGACCCACCATGTCCTCCATCCCCTGCTAGCCATGAGGATTTAGTGGCTGGTTCTGCCTCTTCCCTGGGAGATGAGGCGAAAGAAATGGAGGCAGACGAGAACAGGACAGAAGTGGAGGACAACAGCAACGATACAGAGTACACCCCACCCGACACCAGCTCTCCTCAGAGAGGCCCGGGCAGGAAGAGGGGACGGAAGCCCAAGGCCCCACCTGGTGAACCGACCTCCCCCAGCAGTGCCTCCGAGGACGTGGCAGATGTGGTAAAGACCCAGAGAGGGAGGGGCCGGGGCAGAGGAAGAGGGAGGGGGAGGGGGAGAGGAAGAGGGAGAGGGGGAGTAAAGAGAGAGGAGCTCTCATTTGTGGATTCTGACCTCCAAGCTATAAAGAAGGGAAGAGACGTTCCTTCAGACCAGAGTCCTTCACCCCTGAGTTCTCTTGCCAAAAGACCAAGAAGAAACAGTGGAGAAGGGAGAGGGAGAGGAAGGGGCAGAGGAAGGGGGAGAGGGAGGGGTAAACTGAAAGGGAACACAAGCGACGAAGACTGGGATGGGGTCGAAGTAGAAGACGAGGAGGAGGAGGACGAAGAGGTACGCAAGCAGCAAAGAGAGCATCCTCTGTGCATTCAGTGTAACAAAGTGTTCTCAGAGTACAGCAGTCTGCGTAGACACATGCGGATTCATAAAGGCCTGAAGCCCTTCAAATGCCCCATTTGCTCCAAACACTTCAGACAAGGGAACCAGCTGAAGACTCACATGCGCATACACACAGGTAAACAAAAGCGCATTGTGTACAGCACAGTAGGGAGTAGTTCCTAACTACTCAGGATACGACTCGCTGACTGAAATGTATACATAGGTGAACGCACTCTCTCTATGTATTTCTCTTCCCCTTTGTTGTAGGAGAGAAGCCATTTTCCTGCACTCAGTGTGATAAGAGTTTCATCCAGAAATGTCAACTGGTGTCCCATTGTAGGATGTACCATGGAGAAGAGAAGCCATACCGTTGTGGAGAGTGTGGTCTGCAGTTCGCTACCTCAACCAACTTCAAGATCCACTGCAGGTGGGGCTGTGTGTATTTTGTGCCAGGGTACAGGTTTACTAGCATCGTGTGAGAAAGTGCAGGTGTGAACACACAGCGCGTGTCCCCTCCACAGACTACACAGTGGAGAGAAGCCGTACGTGTGCGAAGATTGCGGGAAAGCGTTCGCCCAGCCCAGCACCCTGATCTATCACAAGAGACGACACACGGGCGAGAAGCCCTACCAGTGCGACACCTGCGGCATGTCCTTCTCCGTCTCCTCCTCTCTCATCTCACATTCGCGGAAGCACACCGGTGAGACCCCCCCGTCCGCGACGTCCTCGCAAACAACTCCTGATTGTCTCGTCGACCGTTCCAGCCACTTGTGTCCGTTGTTTTCCCTCTGTTAACCGTGACCGTGTGTGCGTGCGTGCGTGTTTCAGGAGAGACTCCGTACGCGTGCACGGATTGTGAGAAACGCTTCGCGTCTGTGTCGGAACGGAACAAACATGCACGTTCTCATGGGAAAGGTGAGCCCACTCTCCTACACTCCCAACAAATATCAAAACGTTTTCCCCAAAAAATCAGGAGGAATGTTGAGCTGCCAGACTCAACGAAAGAAGATGATCAGACCCTCGTCCGCAGAACTATTGTTTTCCAGAAGGTTCCATATCAAGCAGCGAGTATTAGGAGGGTAGAGAGACTTTGGGAGACTTGGTGAGGACAGAGATAGTTAAAGAGGGGGAGGAAAGGGTTACATAGGCTGACAGAGGGAGAGAGTAGAGAGGTTGATAAGGAATAGAACAAGAGTTGAGGTCCATACGAGGCAATATCACCTTTAGAAACTGCTTAGTGTTAGACTAGACTTGGACTAGCTAGTGTGTGTGTTATTGTGTGTACTGTAACTGTGTGCTCTCTGCAGGGGCTGTTGTGCAGTGTAATTTGTGTGGGAACAGCTTTATAAGCATTAAGAACATGCTGAGACATCAAGACAGGGTGCATGCTGGTAAGTGTGTGTGTGTGTGCGCACGCGCGCGTGTGTGTGGTTTTCAGAATCATGTCGTCAATCGAGAAGAGTAAATGAACAACATGCATAACCAATGTGTGTCTCTTCCTGTCTCTAGGTCAAGGTGTAGCATTCCAAGAGGGAAGCAGCCATCTCAACATTCCCATCGATCACCAGGGGCTCATCTCTCGCCTGCTACCCACCGCTGGTGCCGAACCCTCCAACCTGGACTCTGACACCCAGACTGTTGGGGTCCAGTCCGGGTCTACTTTCATTAAATTTGAAACTGACTCCTCTAACCCGAACTTGGACAGTCTGGAAGCGAGCATTGTCATACCAAAACCTGACCCTGACAACATTGAGCCTAATTATGGCCTCCACATAGACAGCGTTGACACTGGAATCCACCCAGACACCCTCCGTGCGCTGGTGGAGCAGCTGAGGGCAGCCACTCCAATGACTGACAATGTGGAGCAGATTATTATCATTGAGACCCAACAACATTGACCAACGACCCTCTGCAATAAACTCTGCTGTGTTTTGAACTTTGAGCAGTGAATTTGTCTAAGCTTCTAAAACAAAAACAATCACCTGTTCTGTGAATATGATTATTGTTTCAAATTTGTCAGACAGGGCAGAGAAAGATGCTTCTTTCAAAATATTAATTGGACATGGGTGTTTTGGTTTTATTCCAGAGATTATGAATCATAACACGTTTTGGTGGAGAATATTTTGGGATGTTAAATAAATTATTTATTCCCCTATAAACTTGTAGGCTATTTGTCAATCAATATTTTAAGAATCAGCAAAAATGGTTTCCTCTTCCTCTCCATCAGCTGCACACGGGTGTTGTTGCTATAACGACCAAACATTGGCTGCGGACTCGTACTCGACTTGTAGCCTACATGGTCAGGTTAGCTACAGTTTCACTATGAGTGGTATTTCACAGGCGTACTCTGTTGTCTGCACAGAGCACAAACTGCAAACAAATCCATACATATTAGACGTTTTGCAAGAGACGGAAGGAAGAATTGGGTAAGTTTAGCTTAGCTAAAAGAAAATCTCCGTTTGTCTGGTGGTACAGTACTTAGGCTACAGTAGCTAGTAGCTAATGGGTTTGCACGTTATTAGTAATAACGTGCAAACCCATTTGGTTTGAGTATCAGTCAACTTGTTTAGCGGCAGCCCAGTCAATATGTGTCAACGTGAAATCAAAAGAGAAGATACAGGGTCAGCAGCAGGCTTTTATGCTAAACTGCCACTCTGTTGGATTCACTTAGAAATCTAACCATCAAATTGACGGGAAACGACCGCCTGAGACGGGTTCAGAAATTGACTGACAATGACGCCCTGGCTCTTTCAAGAGCTCTCCGAAACAACCAGTCAGTGACAGGTCAGTTCTCCCCTGTGACAGTACTTTAGTAGTATTGATGGCTTGTGGACTAACAGTGGGAAGTGGGAAGAGATTTCCAGTGTTCTCAGTGTAAAAGACTGGTGTATAGATTAAACTTATTATACATAATGATCACAGTAACATACATCACCAGCATCACTGTAATGCTTTATAAATAGCCAGACTGTAATATACAGGGGGGAACCACTTTCCCCGGGCCTCCAGGGAAATCTGTTCCCCCTGTGTTCTCAGTATAAAAGACTGGTGTATAGATGAAGCTTGTTATACATAATTGAAAATGAATGGAAAGCATTGCGTCGCTCGCATTGCATCGCTGTTGTTGACACGCACTGTAAACCCACAATACGTGTTTTCTTGATCGACAGGTCTGGATGTCCGGTACAACAGCCTCACAGATGAAGGTGCAAGGCATCTTGCTGACCTCCTACAGGTAAACCGATCACATGATACGACCCATAAGCATAGCGTGGCCCTTTCTCAAAATGAAATCATCTTGTTACTGACACTGTCAAACAGGAGAATGCAGCCCTGCAATGCCTGGACTTGATGTGTAATGACATACAAGCGGACGGAGCTCAGCTCATTGCCAAGAGTCTACTGGTTTGTACAAACACACATGCCCAGTCCCCACCGAGACTACTTCTCTTTGTATCTCCCCACTAAAAGCAACAAACAACCCCTCCTCTTATTCTTCCTCTCTCCCCTTTGTCTCTCTCATCAGCATAATGGTGCGCTGGTGTCCTTGAGGCTGACTGGGAATAAGATAGGGAACAAAGGAGCCATGCACTTTGCCAGCATGCTGCAGGTCAACACTACCCTACAGGAGCTGGACGTAGCTGACTGTGACCTGGTAGCGGACATTCACACGCATGACTTCAACACACTGTCTCACTTGATGCACTGTGTTGTACCCGCAGCAGCGGAGAGATTTCGACGGTTTCTTCCATGTCTTTCTCTCTCTCTGCAGGGAACTCAAAGTGTAATAGCATTTGCCATTATGCTGAACAACAACAAGAGCCTTTGTTCTGTCAACGTCAGCCGACCCCTGCTTTTCAGTCAGCAGGTAATCACACACCATCCCTCACCCTCTACCCGCTCCCTCTCTCCTCCTCACCCTCTCTTCGCTCTCTCTTTCCCAGGACGAGACAGCGGTGCACATGTCCCGCATGCTGGTGGTCAACCAGACCCTCCGGGAGCTCCACCTGGGGAAGATGGGAATGTCTGACTTTGGTGTGGAGAGGCTGGCAGAGGCCCTTGGGACTAACCACAGCCTACGATACCTGGACCTGCGCTGGTACGCACACACAGACATACAACACACGCACGTCCATATTCACACCACCTCAGACAACTCGATGTCCTCCCTCCCGGAAGTAACCGTGTGAGCCGTGACGGGGCGAAGTGTCTCGCCGAGCTTCTGAAGCGGAACGCTACTTTGGAGATCCTCGATCTGTCCTCCAATCGTATCGAAGATGACGGAGCCCTGTACCTGAGCGAGGCTGTGGCTCTGCCCGGCTGCAGCCTGAGAGCGTGAGACACCACCGGGACCCTTCCATGAAATCATGACCTCTTGAGTGGTAAATGTTTGACTCTTTGTCTTTGCTTCTTCTCTCTCACTTTCGGTCTCAGGCTGTCCGTTCCCAGTAACAACATTGGCAGTGAGGGTCTTGTGGCTCTGGCTCGTGCCATGCAGAGCAGTAGCACCCTCACACACATCTATATCTGGGGCAACCGCTTATACCAGCCTGTCTGTCAGGTAACGCAGTCTGAACACACAGAAACACCCACCACAGAAACTGCTGTTGTAAAAAAGGATAGTAAATAGAATAGTATCTGTTCCAATTCTTACGCACACTGAGTTGGTGTTCCCTCCCTTTTGGGTCCCCACTCCCCAGGCGTTCAACAGTCTGATAGCCAGTGGACGCTTACCGGCGGCCCACACCGATGTGAGCGTGTACGAGGTGGACGGGCGGCTGTGTCTGGCTGAGGTTTTCCACGGTCTGAGGAGACACTACTACTGGACGCCCAGCTACGGCCTGGACGGAGACCCGGCCAGCAACTCTGCCCTCGCTCTCACAGGAGGAACAAGCCCTGACCCAGCCACGAACCTGGCCCTTCCACGCTCCGACGTCCAGCCAGCGCCCCCCTTGGCCCCCCAGCTTGTACTGAGTCCTAACACCTTGTGACACAACTTTTTCAACACAGGTTTTATTTGTATAAACGGTTAGAGGAGCCAATACGTTACGACACCAGAACCCTCAGCTTATCACGTGACTCAGTTATTTCTGTAAAATTCAGATGGATCAGAAACATGTTTTATTCAGTAACGATTCACTGCATTCACTAATCTTCACTGCAATGTGGTCATAACACCACTAAAATGTCAGCACCAGAACGATAATCCATCAGATTGGAATTTAATTTTTGAAATGCATCAGGTTTTTTTTTTTTATCAAAATGTGGGATTTCTAGAGTGTTTTAATAAGAAGGAAATGAATGTGGCCATATCTGAAAGTGACCATTACAAATGAAAAACATTGGTTCGAGTCAGTCCTCTCTGCTCACTCCTCTGACTGCATCTCATCCAGCCTGTCCTGATTGGGTGATGGCGTTGATATGGGTGTGTCCCACTCCAATAGGACAGCCCTCTTCCTGAGGGCATGGTTTAGCTTGTCTCTCCCCTGATTGGTGAGTGTCCATCGCTGCATGCCGAGGCGCACCAGCGCTGGGAGGTGAGGCAGAGCGGACAGCAGGGAGGGCAACCAGGCCGCAGAGCAGGCAGAGGTCAAAGGTCGTAGGCTGAGGTCAACATCCTCCAGGGACCCCAGGCCCCCTGCTCCGAACAACCCCACCCAACCCTCCGGCCCCACACCGCCGTTATAGGAAAGGTCCAGAACACGGACGGAGGAGAGACAGCCATGCTTACACACAACCCCTACAGGAAGTACAGACAGACAGGAAACAGGCGAGCAGTGGGATGATTGAAGTATGAAGCGAGAGTGTGTGTGTGTGTGTGTGTATGTTGGGGGGGGGTACCTAGCTGAAGCAGGTCGTCTGTGGTGAGGTCACAGCTGCTCAGGTGCAGCTCCTGAAGAACGCCCGGCTGCAGGGCCTCCAACAGCAGGGCGAGCCGCCCCCCCGCCACCTTACACCACGACACGTCAACGTGTCTTAGGTGTGGTATCGCCAGCGCTACAACACACACACACAACGACTTGAGACCTTTACAGGTCATTCATTCCAGGTGTTTCGAAGATGTTTTTTAGACGACCTAAGAACACTTTCAGACACTATGTACATGAGTACCCAGTGCAGTGAATGAGTCCTCGGTCAGGCTGCAGCTGTTGAGAGGGAGCTGTCTCATCTGTAGGAGAGGCAGGGCGGAGACTAGAGGCTGGACCACGCCCCCTGCCTCCTTATTGGACGACACGTCAAGCTTGGTCAACTCAGACAGGGAGGGGAGCACCTGGACTGGAGACACCCATAGGCTCCTTATCACACAAACACACAGACATTTTCTCTTTTAGACACACACACATCAACACACACATACTTACTCAGGGAAGCCAGGTCTGTGTGTGTGAGATAGCAGAGGTGTAGACTTAGGCTCTCCAGGCGTGGAAGGTGGGTCAGGTGAGGTGCCAGAAGGGTTAACCCTCCTGACAGCTTCTTGTTACAGGACAGATCTAACTCACGCAGGGATGGGAGATAGCGGAGCGAACCACCTTTGTAAACACAGGGTGGGTTCCAGTCAGTCTTGTTCACAATACCTCTTCCCGGTTGAAGTTGGAAAACACAACTGTCTCCTTACCAAAAATGTTAAGGGTGTTTGGTGTCAGACCGCATGAATGTAATCGGAGTGTTGTGAGAGAGGGACAGTGAGAGAGAAAGGGGACAAGATCCCCCATCCCTATTCCCCCTGGCCCCCCTTCCTCTGCCCCCCCCTCCTCCGCCTCAGCCAGTAGAGGGTTACAGGAAATGTCCAACACACACAGTTTCGGAAGACCACTAATTATCCTACCTAGGAATAAAAAAGAAAGATTACAGGAGGGAATTATTGAGGATATTGTCATTTCACATTTTTACAGGAGACAGGTCTCTCTCACCCAATGTAGAGGCATCAGCTGCAGTAAGCTGGCAGGCAACCAGATGTAGCTCTTTCAGTGTTGGGCGGAATTTACCCAGTAGGCCTTCCAAAGTTCCTCCCCCAATCCCAACGTTCCAAGACAAGTCCAACACCTCCAGTAAGGGCACATGCTCCAGAGCCCCCCCTAAACACACACACGTCAACTCACACGTTATCACTTCATGTCGTCAAGGAAAGCTCTACTACGTTAACTGTGATGTCACCGTTTCCAGACCCACCTAGAGCACTGATGTCATCGGCATTCAGCCTACAGCTGCAGAGCTTCAGAGTTCTGAGCCCGCCCACATGCAGGAGGTGAGAGGTCAAGGCCCGAAGAGACCCTCCTATCAGTTCGTTCCATGACAGGTCCATCTCTTCCAACTGAGGCAAGCATGGCAGTAGTGTACCTAAGAGGAGAACATGTGAGAAATGACAGAAAAAACATAGAAACATAAATGTGTGTGTGAGTGAGTCAGTGAGTGAGTCTCACCTAGCTCCAGTGTGTCTGTAGCAGTGAGATCACAGTGAGCCAGACTCAGACTTCTGCTGTCTGCTCTCTTTCCCAGCCTCTGCACGAACACACACACACGGCCCCATCCTCCATCATACAGCGTCTCCACTGACTCTGCTGGGTCTGGAAGTACACCCGGAAAAGTAGACAAAGTATCAGCGTTTAGGGTCACTTTCCTTAACTTCTCTGATGTAATATCATTTCTCCATGTCACTTTACCAGTCCCCTCTCCTTTCTGCTTCTCCTCCCTCTCTTCGGTCTCTCTGTCCTCAGGAATCCCCCCGCCATCTGACTGGCGAGACAGGAAGCGACCGGAACCCTTCTTATCAGAGCCGGGGCGCTTCCTGCGGATCTGATTCATGATGAGGTCGAAGGGCGAGCGCCTCGGACCCGCCTCCCGTCCCCGCTGTCCATCTGAACAATCACAAATTCATGTTCCAATAACAAAACATTATTGACAACCGCTTTGCCTTGGGGTCAGTGTCCACATTAATGGATTTAGCTAAGCAAATGTGAGATCGATACAAATTTGTTGCGGCTACAGTAACTGTGATAGGAGTCTTTATGATAACCAATAGCCTACAGTGGGCAGGCAAGAGAATGCAGTCGGTCGGTCAACATACCAGCAAGTTCCATTTCAGCCTGGAAGCACCTGCAGTGACAATACCAGCGTTTGAGTTGACATTGCGCTTTGCACAGCCAAGCAATTAAAATGTTAAGGTCAGCTGCAATGTTGTTATGCATTTTCACTTCGTGTGCATGTCAAACGCAGCACGAACACGGGCAACAGAATGCAGTTAATTAGCGCCACTAAGTTTGCACCTTGACATGTCAGGTAAAATGTTCCTACGTTTTGTTTAACGAAATTGATGTCAAATTTACACAAAATCAATTACCTTGTGTGAATTGACCTGGCTTTCTTCAGTGACAAAATTATCGGCGAGCTTCAACTTTATGTTCACCAGTGACGTAACATGTCTTGCGCTTCTCAGGTGTATCGCTAACATGCCGGATGTGCTGTCACTTTCCAACTCCTTTGGTAAACATACCTCACGAAAATGAGTGAAACTAGTAAACGGACACCCACCTGGACAGAAATACACCAGACACAATTCTTCCAAATGTATTTTATTCCGTTTCATTAGATTGAAAGCTGTGGACAGAACAGCAAGAACGGCGCTACAATACCCCCCCTCCCCCCTCTACAGAATGTAGAAACCTTACCTGAGCCATACACTGGAGGGTGCAATGTCACAAAATATTCAGCTAGAAATGCAGCTCAACAGTAAAACGGATATGATTTTCATGCAGAATAAATGGCAAGTCATATACGGTCTATTGCAACATTTCTTTCTGTAGTTGTAGTGTTGCATCCAACAGAATAACGCCCAAGCCTGGTTTTGGGAGATACTCCTGTTAAAACCCAGGACCTGCCCTTTACCCGTTCAAAAGGGGTCATCTCAAAAGTCTAATGTGGCCCCCTCGCTTTCTCTCCACCTCTTTCCGCTGCCCTCGTCTCAACACACAAGACAAGTGACAGCAACTAGCCTCAGCTAGCATATAGCAGAACAGTGAAAGTGAAGGAAAGATGGAGAGGAAGCCACTTTACTCTGCTGAGACACCCTTGTTTCCTCCCTGTCCCTCCATCGGCTACAAGTATGAAAAGTGTGATGATGTGTCATTCTGTTGAAAGGAGCAACGCCATGGCGACACACACACACACTCGCCGGATGGTTCCTCAGTCATCCTCCACCGTGGGTGTGATGGTCACGCCCCTCCTGATCTGGCCCCAGCCAATGAGGCTGAAGACAGGGAGGAAGAGAACCAATGAGACAGGTGTACAGAGAAGGCTCACAATCCGATAAACATTCATATAACTCTTTCTGAGGGCTGATGTGTTTGTACGTTGTGGTATACTGTCTCGTTGAGCCAATCCTCCCTCCCGCCACTCCTCCTAGACTTACCGCCAATGTTTCTCCACACGACGGCTGAGGGCGATCTTCTCCCCCACCTCGGTGCAGACGGGATTGGTCAGAACGATCTTGGCCAGATCAGCCTTGACGGCGCTCACCCGCCCGCCTGTTGACAGCGAGCCGATGTTGACCATCAACACCTCGTTCTTGGACAGCTTCTGGACCTACAGGACCACGGGTAAACACACATGCCTTCAGTTGACCTGCCATTCGCCCTCTACATCCAGCTCCCCCCTCTTCCTCACGGATGTCGGAAGTCATAGAAACCAGCAAGCCACTGGGAAAAGGGGGAGGGGACCTTCGTCGACTACGGATCCCAGCATGCACCAGTGCTCACCTTGGCGGCCTTCTTGTCTCCCTCAGTGCGTACTCCCAGCAGCCTCCTGAGGAGGAAGTAGGAGATCTCCAGCTCTGTGAAGATCTCTGGCAGCGCCCCGACAGCCCCCAACACCTGACCAACCATACGGTCGGCTCTGCACAGGGTCGGGTCGATCTTGGTGCCGACACCTAGAACACACAAACCTTTTTAGAAATGCTTTTTATAGCCACACTAAACTGGCCAGCCCCTCAGAGGCCCACAGCCAGAATCCTCAGGACAGGCCCGGAGGCAGCTGTCCAGGCCAGTGAGCTCGTACCGATGAGGCCTCCGGGGGCGGCGTACTGCAGGTCGTTGTGCTCGGCAAACAGAGACACGATCTTGGAGAAGATGGGTTTGCACATGAGCTTCCCTTCGTGGTCTTTGGACACGATGCCTGGACGCACCTCCAGCTCCTGGCCCACCTGAGCACACACACACACACACAGCAGGAGGGCTGGGTCATTTCTGAGGGCGTGGTGGGAGACTTCCATTCCTGGTTTGGTGACAAGGCGGCAGATGGGCTTTACCTTGAGCACGCCCTTCAGGATACTGCCTCCTGCCACACCCCCTTTCAGATCGTCCACCTCACAGCCCGGCTTGTTCACGTCGAACGACCTGATCACTGAAACCAACAGAACACAATCCCTTGAAGACATGCGGCAGAGACGCTTATCAGTCATCCTGTGTGTTTCTGTGGGTGCGTGTGTGTTTCTGTGTGTGTTTCTGTGGGTGCGTGTGTGTTTCTGTGGGTGCGTGTGTGTCTTACCGATGAGTCTGGGCTCGGAAGTAAAGTCTCTGATGGGTACAGGGATTTTTTTGACGATGTACTCGCATACCACCTCGATATTGTACTTCAGCTGGGCAGAGATTGGAATGATTGGAGCGCCCTCTGCCACGGTGCCTGTAGGGAAACAAGAAATATGAGAGGACAGATCAAGCACACACACAGAGCAGTGTCAAGGAGAAATGCCCTGTGAACACATTCTAAAGCCACTTTAACATGCAGAGACCTTAAGACAAAGGGGGCACCCACCCTGTACGAAGGCTAGGATCTGCTCATACTGCTCCTTGGCCTGGCTCTCCTTGACCAGGTCGATCTTGTTCTGCAGGATCAGAATGTGCTTCAGCTTCATGATCTCTATGGCTGCCAGGTGCTCCGACGTCTGGGGCTGGGGACACGACTCGTTACCGGCTGGGAGAGGACAGAACAGGAGGGATATTTTAACACGGACTCTTGAGAGCATCTCCTTTCAAACATGTAGACATTTAATGAAAACTGCTGAGTCTGCTGTGTATGGCTTACAGAAACAAATCTTCCATTTCATCTGCGTTCTTAGCCAACAAAGAACCCATTTAACAAAGGCCTGCTTTGTTTCTATAAGAATATGCGGCTTGCCAGAAGTTGAGCTATTTGCAACCTGAGGAACCTGGGAGTTCTGCACAGAACACTTTAGCATGCCGAGACAGCTGCCAAACCCAACCCTGTGATTGTTCCTCTTTATAGAAGTGCTAATGCAGAAACATATGAGGCTGGGATTTGCCAGTCAAAGGAAGGCTTAAGGCTGTGGTCCAATGCGACCGCCTCAATCCTTCCTTTGATGGGAGTCACATCCAAATATCGGTGGAGCTGTCTCACCGATCAAGAGCAGAGCCGCGTCCATGACAGCAGCTCCGTTCAACATGGTGGCCATCAGAATGTCGTGCCCGGGACAATCCACAAACGACACATGCCTGAGACAGTGGGAGAGACAGGAGGATGTTACTGGAGGAAGGCTCTCCCCTACCCACACCCAAGACACAGCCTTTCCTTTGAGATTTGAGTTCAGCAGGCGCAAAAATGCCCCGACCGTGTGAAACACAATGTCATGAACTTGATTCATTCTGTGCAGGTACCGAGTCTTACCTGACTAGTTTGAAGTTGCCCTTAGTGCCGGGGATGTCTGTGGGGAACTCATCAGGCGTGCTGCTGCCACACGACCTGTAGCACTCTGGCCTGGGACAGCTAGGGTCGTCCAGTTTATACACCTGGGTCGGGCAGACGCACGAGGGATTAGAAGACTTCCGAGTTATTGAACTTTGATCGTCTGCAAGGTAGACTACTTTCATTTCTAATCAAAGGGCAGTTGACAAGGGTTACCTTTGCATTCGCATAGCCTAGTTTTATGGTAATGTTCCTCTCCAGTTCATTCTTGAACCTTACAGTGTGCACACCAGAAATTGCCTTGACCACTGTGGACTTCCCGTGAGCCACATGACCGATGGTGCCTGCAGGTGCAAGATGGTGTAGTTCAAGGAGTTAGTCAAATGTTTAACAGTTAAGATTTTTTTTATAAATAGGGTGGAATTATGTGATGTAGTTCTCTTACCGATATTGATTGTGGCTTGTCTGCTAATGATCTCTTGTGAGAGGGGGGTCAGTTTGGACACATCCTGAAGAAAAAGTAAATTGATTGGAATGATTCTAATTCTAATTAGGTTTCATTTAAACCTTAGATAATACTGCAGAAGAGAACCACAGACAAACTGTAGGCATAATACCAGATAAACCATCCATTAGTCCATTAATTGTTAATGTATCTACCTCGTTATATGCGACCAAGGATGCTGATAATAAGTGACATTATAACACCATGCCAGGTGACTCTATTCAGTGAATGATCAATTTCGGAGTTAGTAGATAAATTACTTTCAGTTCCGATCGATCAAAGAGAATGAGACAAACACGGGCTATTCAGGACATGAGGATGCAAGCTGCTGAAAACGTTGCGGCAGGTTTCCTGTCTATATTACTAACAATTAACAGCTGCTACATTTGATCGAAAAGACTAATCAACAATTATAAGACTAGGCGGATCATTAGCTTTTTTTAATAACGACAAGAAAACGGGATAGCAAGTTAGCTTCGGTGAAAGTACAATAAACGCATAGCTTCGGAGAGACCCCCACGCCGTTTAGTACTTCTGTCATGTGCCGGGCGGTGTTTCAACACCGGTTTTCCAACGCTCTCCCAACAACACCACGGTAGATTGTTTTCACCAACTTTACTGGCATCGGAACCTGAAGACGACAGTAATGCTACCAAAGTGATAAACACTCACCAGAGAACTTAGATCTTGTTTAGAAAGATGAGGCTGACCCAGCGTTACTCCAGACTCGTCACCCGCCATCTTGAACGAAAAAGGATTCGAGTATTGCGCAGCGATTGCCTGAATCATTTTCATGAACAAAAAAACCATCGACGTGATTTACGTGTTTGTATTTGTATACACAAATGAAAATGCATCGAAATACACTTTTGTATAAATTAAAGTATATTGTGAACGTTGAGAACTAAATATATGTATTCGTATTGGCTAATAATGAACAAAGCAGGACATGGGTCCTTACATTATGGATGATGCAATATTCTGATGCAAAAATGTACATTTATTTAGCCAAATAAAAGCTTATTGGCCCATTACGGATTGTGTAAACTGTCGTATATATTAGGTCTAATCTAATGGATAACGTGCTGTTTGACTACATAAACACGATAGAAGCCAGTAAAAACTTCTGATGCGTGCATGGGTCCGTCTCCTGGTGATGATGTCATTAAAAGTCAACGTTGTGCTCTTCTGTAGTTTCTATTTCGGATCCATAGCAAAGAGTATTAAATACTTATATACTCTGTCCATAGTAAGGAGGTTGTGTACGTGGTGTACACCAGGGACAAGTCTGAATTACATTACATTTAGCTAATTATGCTCACAGTATATCACGATATGGTACCCTCACATAGCCTACGTTTATTTAACCTGTCAACGGAGAGGATAGGGCCCTATAATTGGATGCATTTCCAATGCAATATGTGATATCCATTGCTATGGCATTGACCAGTGATATTAATATGCAGCATCCTGATTAATACAATGAAAATGATGAATTGATAAATCCAGTTTGTGCATGACAGTCATGCATCTTTCTATGGAGGCAGGCAGTTAAATCCAGACAGGATCTGCCAAAAAGTGAGTGTTTCATAATGCCATGTGGTGATCACACCTTTGGGTCCTGCTGTTTGGCACAGGTGCAGGCAGGACTCCCTGTTTTCGCTCTAAGAGACCACGAACATGGCTTTGACTTTTCCGTTCAGCCACAAATGTATTCAGCCAACACTATTACAGTATTTTTTTTTGATTGCATCAACTGGAAATCGAAGTACTAGCCTATCACTAGTGCAGGTTTTGGAGCAATGAATGATGATTGATTTCATGAAGATTGCTCTAATGCCTGACTAATTGTGGAAGGTCCAGGTTCATTCTGCTCGGAGTTGACTGGGTTGATTGACAAATCTGGCTGGTCCTGATGTTGACTTGTTGACTTGAAGACAGCATTCAGCAGGTTCACTGCACTGCACAACGCCCTTCAGTTCCGTTCGAACGGGATGTGACGCTAGTGCAGAGAATAGTATGGCGTCGGCAATGGATATTGACTCCATAGACAAGCTGTATTTTGATTTCTATAACATTTAGAGTCCAATTAAATAAGAGGGAGCGTTCTAATGGACTATAAGGAAATGCATTTTTACAGTCCGTTTTCTTGATCCCGGATTCATACCCACAACCCATGTCCGAAGGACCCAGAGCTGCTTGGTCGAAGAGGGGTTGTGGGGACTCGCATCGCCGAGGTGAGAACGAGCTTAGCTAGCCAGCTAGCTGACTAGCCAATTTTTATAGCATGCCATTGTAAGGGGACAATAACATTCGTAACCGTGACTGTAAAATTGTCTTTGACTAGTTACATGGAAACCTCAACTGAATATCCCATAAATGGCCGTAAGTGAAAATATAATGCGGCTACAGCTAGTTGTAGTACTACACAGCTAAGCCAGTCGTGAGCTCAGACAGGTTTAGCTAGGATATCAAAATGAGATCATGAGCATAGATACCTTTGCACATCTTGTTTACAGGCTTCCTACGCCATACAATAATATACAGGTGAACTATGTATATTTACACCTGTGGCCAATGCTCCCCTACGCTGATGATGTCGCTGCTGCGCAGGCTAAAGTTGCTGTTTGCACTTGACGCGTGTCGTGACCCGACTCAAATTTGGTTAATCTGCTTCAGTGCCAGCATTCATCACGCTAGAATTCACGTGGATAAAAGCACAGCTATCGAGCCAGCACTTTAGTTGTTTGTATGATGTGAGAGAGTTATAGGTTCAATCAAAACACTATTTTAAAGAAGGTTGTGTGCTGGTCATGACCTGTGTTTTTGTTTGGTCTGTCAGATCAAGGTAAACATAAGCAGAGGAAATGTGAGCGTTCCCTCACCGTGTTCTCTGTGAAGCCCGAGACTGTCCACCCGGGCCCAAAAAGGTACCGTTTCCTTGACAGTAACGCTTTCTTACTTTACATCTTGTCCACAATCCCTCCCCAAAGAGCAGTCACGTACCTGACCTATTACGAATGTTGAATGGAGTTAAACATGGCATCCTTAATTTTAATCAATGTGTAGGACCACTTTAAGACATATAGATCTAGTAGTAGAGTGAATGCATCCCCTTCCAACTTGCTTAAATCACCTTGACTTCTGAAAAGATAAGAGGAACATAATCTAGGACGAATAATTGCAGAAACTTTGAGTGTTAGTGTGCAGGTGTAGATTTAGGGTCTCCTGATTCTTAGATTCTCTCAGCATAGTCTGGCCAGGAAATGTTCCTAGAGGTTAGTGGGAAAAGTTTATAAAACAATGTTGACACATATGTTTATGGACTCAGCAGACATGCTTTAATGTGGGCATTGTGTTGGGTTTGTTGTCTAGGTGATTCACGCCACAGAAAAGGGCCATTGTTAGTTTTTTCCTGGACACAAGGGGCACTGTCCTCTGATTGGCTCGGACAACCCCCTCTGACATGCCCGTGGCCAATCAGAGGTGAGTGTACATTGTGTGTATGTGTGTATACTTGCATGCTTTGTGGGTATGAGAGTGTATTTACAAGTGATTGTGCATGCAGGTATTTGCGTAGGCCTTGTGTAGGCTGGAATTGCTGGTTGGTGTTTTCTTACAGCCTGTCAGGGATCATGTGTGTCTGCCAATACGTAGGGTTGGCATACTGTGCGAGTGTGAGGGCATGTGTGTGTGGGCCTGATGCTGTGTTAATGTGTTTGTGTGTGTAAGGGTGGGAGGGAATTCAAACATTTGTTCCTGTTACGTTCCTGACATAATTCAGAGACAAGCCAAGACACAGTGTCATGTATATTGCACGATATGGAATTATTTAGATTTTCTTTCAACGTTAACTGAGCTGTAGCTGATAAACAACCTAAAGCAACATGTACTGTTCAAGCCTGTACCACCATAATAAGCAGTCTAGGACCAGGACCAGTGTCATGCCACGGCCTGTAATTTGTCTTTTCACCTCTCTCCTTCCCTCTCACCCCCTCCTCTGTCGTTGTCCCCCCCCTCAGGTGTGTGATGTCGGGGGGGGACGTGGAGGTGTACCTGTCCCAGGTGCATGATGGGAGTGTGTCCTCAGGTTTCAGGGCGCTCTATGAAGAGCGTCTCCTATTGGACGTCACGCTGCTGATCGAAGAACATCACTTCCAGGTACAGCAGCAAGCATGAGATCGCTCTCACACAAACCCACACGCACTCTTACATCTGCCTGTGGGAATACACAGGAGTAATCAATGTGGTACAATATGTATTTAAATTGTGCTCAATTAACACGTGATCCTCTTCACTCCAAGGCCCACAAAGCCCTTCTGGCGACCCAGAGTGACTACTTCCGAGTGATGTTCACAGCGGACATGCGTGAAAGAGACCAAGACAAGATCCACATGAAGGGCTTGACGGCAGCAGGGTTTGGCCATGTGCTGAGATTCATGTACTATGGTTCACTTGAGCTCAGCATGCCCACCGTCCAGGAGATACTGCAGGTAAAACACACACATACACACACATCAAACATTTCATTTAGTTGATGGCACTGTCAGACTCTAAATGCTGTAAATGAAATTGAACACATTTCCTGAACAAAACCTCCCTCTGTCCACCTCCCTCCATCTCCACCTCCCTCTGTCCACCTCCCTCCACCTCCCTCTGCCCACCTCCCTCCATCTCCACCTCCCTCTGCCCACCTCCCTCCATCTCCACCTCCCTCTGCCCACCTCCCTCCATCTCCACCTCCCTCTGCCCACTTCCCTCCATCTCCACCTCCCTCTGCCCACCTCCCTCCATCTCCACCTCCCTCTGTCCACCTCCCTCTGTCCACCTCCCTCCATCTCCACCTCCCTCTGCCCACCTCCCTCCATCTCCACCTCCCTCTGTCCACCTCCCTCTGTCCACCTCCCTCCATCTCCACCTCCCTCCATCTCCACCTCCCTCTGTCCACCTCCCTCCACCTCCCTCTGCCCACCTCCCTCCATCTCCACCTCCCTCTGCCCACCTCCCTCCATCTCCACCTCCCTCTGTCCACCTCCCTCCATCTCCACCTCCCTCCATCTCCACCTCCCTCCATCTCCACCTCCCTCTGTCCACCTCCCTCTGTCCACCTTCCTCCATCTCCACCTCCCTCTGTCCACCTCCCTCCATCTCCACCTCCCTCCATCTCCACCTCCCTCCATCTCCACCTCCCTCTGTCCACCTCCCTCCATCTCCACCTCCCTCTGTCCACCTCCCTCCATCTCCACCTCCCTCTGTCCACCTCCCTCCATCTCCACCTCCCTCTGTCCACCTCCCTCCATCTCCACCTCCCTCCATCTCCACCTCCCTCTGTCCACCTCCCTCTGTCCACCTCCCTCCATCTCCACCTCCCTCCATCTCCACCTCCCTCCATCTCCACCTCCCTCTGTCCACCTCCCTCCATCTCCACCTCCCTCTGTCCACCTCCCTCCATCTCCACCTCCCTCCATCTCCACCTCCCTCCATCTCCACCTCCCTCTGTCCACCTCCCTCCATCTCCACCTCCCTCCATCTCCACCTCCCTCCATCTCCAACTCCCTCTGTCCACCTCCCTCCATCTCCACCTCCCTCTGTCCACCTTCCTCCATCTCCACCTCCCTCTGTCCACCTCCCTCCATCTCCACCTCCCTCCATCTCCACCTCCCTCCATCTCCACCTCCCTCTGTCCACCTCCCTCCATCTCCACCTCCCTCTGTCCACCTCCCTCCATCTCCACCTCCCTCTGTCCACCTCCCTCCATCTCCACCTCCCTCCATCTCCACCTCCCTCTGTCCACCTCCCTCCATCTCCACCTCCCTCCATCTCCACCTCCCTCCATCTCCACCTCCCTCCATCTCCACCTCCCTCTGTCCACCTCCCTCCATCTCCACCTCCCTCTGTCCACCTCCCTCCATCTCCACCTCCCTCCATCTCCACCTCCCTCCATCTCCACCTCCCTCTGTCCACCTCCCTCCATCTCCACCTCCCTCCATCTCCACCTCCCTCCATCTCCACCTCCCTCTGTCCACCTCCCTCCATCTCCACCTCCCTCTGTCCACCTCCCTCCATCTCCACCTCCCTCTGTCCACCTTCCTCCATCTCCACCTCCCTCTGTCCACCTCCCTCCATCTCCACCTCCCTCTGTCCACCTCCCTCCATCTCCACCTCCCTCTGTCCACCTCCCTCCATCTCCACCTCCCTCTGTCCACCTCCCTCCATCTCCACCTCCCTCCATCTCCACCTCCCTCTGTCCACCTCCCTCCATCTCCACCTCCCTCCGTCTCCACATCCCTCTCCCTCCCTCCCTCGCTCCCTCCACTTCTCTCCCCCTCCCCCTCTCCCTCCTAGGCAGCCATGTACGTGCAGCTGACGGAGGCGGTGGAGTTTTGCTGCTCCTTCCTGCTGGCCAAGATCTGCCTGGAGAACTGTGCCGAGGTCATGCGCCTGCTGGAGGACTTCAGCGTGGGAGTGGAGGGAGTCCAGGAGCAGCTCGACAACTTCCTGCTGGAGAACTTTGTCCCTCTGATGAGCAGACCCGACTTCCTGTCCTACCTCAGCCTGGAGCGACTGCAGGTGTGGAGGAACAGTCCCTGATTCCATTTGGTTCTTTTGTTTTCTTTTCTTTTCTCATTCTCCTAGCTACAGTAAGCTTTTTGGTCATAAAAACACTGTCATCTAAATTATGCATCATGGCTTGAGTGTGTTGTGTGTGTGGTGTGGTGCAAAGGTGACCACTGTCATGACCGCTTTGTTTCTTCCCCGTCCCCAGGCGTACTTAGACAGCGATGCTCTGAGTCGCTTCCCGGAGATCGAGCTGTACGAGGCCGTGCAAGCCTGGCTCCGACATGACCGGCGGCGCTGGAGACACACGGACACCATCGTCCAATCCCTGCGCTTCTGTCTCATGACCCCGGCCAACGTCTTTGAGAAGGTGAGGAACGCAGCTCCGCAAGGCCCAGGGTCCAACTGTTAACCCGGTTTTAACGTTCTCGCCGGTTCTAACCCTCTGGCCCCCACCTTGTCGCAGGTGAAGACCTCCGAGTTTTACCGTTACTCGCGGCAACTGCGACAGGAAGTGGACCAGGCGCTGAGCTACTTCCACGACGTCAACGAGCAGCCTCTGGTGGAGACGCGCTCCAACCGCATCCGCTCGGTCCGACCGCAGACCGCCGTGTTCAGGGGCATGATCGGACACAGCATGGTGAACAGCAAGATCTTGCTCCTGCACAGGCCCAAGGTGCGTGGGGGGTTCTGTGGGAATATTGACTGAAGCAATTTTTTTGCGCACAAATGATTGTTTTTCTATCAAAGTTGGGTGTATGGTTCTAATGTGCTGTGTGTGGGTGTGTGCTCCCCAGGTGTGGTGGGAGCTGGAGGGACCCCAGGTGCCTCTGAGGCCAGACTGCCTGGCCATCGTCAACAACTTTGCCTTCCTGCTCGGAGGGGAGGAGTTGGGCCCAGACGGCGAGTTCCACGCTTCCTCCAAAGTCTACCGCTACGATCCCCGTCAGAACTCCTGGCTCCGCATGGCGGACATGTCCGTGCCCAGGTCTGGACTACGTCGCTGTTCTCTACTTTCTGACCCCTAAAAAACAAGTAGCTGAGTTTAAGTGAGACTTTCTTTCGACTTTGCTGACACGTTTATGATTTCTTTCCAGATCGGAGTTTGCCGTTGGTGTCATTGGCAAGTTCATCTACGCCGTGGCGGGGCGCACGCGCGACGAGACCTTCTATTCCACGGAGCGCTACGACATCACGGAGGACCGCTGGGAGTTTGTGGACCCGTACCCCGTCAACAAGTACGGCCACGAGGGGACGGTTCTCAACGGCAAGCTGTACATCACCGGCGGCATCACCTCCTCCTCCACCTCCAAGCAGGTGTGCGTGTTCGACCCCGGCCGGGAGGGCGGCGGCGGGGAGGGGGTGTGCGGGGGTGGAGCGGGGGCCGCAGACCCACACAGGACACGGGGGGGCCGCAGCCCCCTCCTCCCCAGCACACACACCAACTGCTGGGAGAACAAGTCCAAGATGAACTACGCCCGCTGCTTTCACAAGATGATCTCCCACAATGGGAAGCTGTATGTGTTCGGAGGCGTGTGCGTGATTCTGAGGGCCTCCTTCGAGTCCCAAGGGTGCCCGTCCACCGAGGTGTACGACCCAGAGACAGACGAGTGGACCATCCTGGCGTCCATGCCCATAGGGCGCAGCGGCCACGGGGTGGCCGTGTTGGACAGGCAGATCATGGTACTGGGGGGTCTGTGTTACAACGGCCACTACAGTGACTCCATCCTCACCTTCGACCCGGAAGAAAACAAGTGGAAAGAGGACGAGTATCCCAGGATGCCTTGCAAACTGGATGGGCTGCAGGTGTGCAGTCTGCACTTTCCTGAGTACGTGCTGGAGCACGTCAGACGATGCAGCTGAGGTCTGGTTTATACACGCCTCCTTTTTTTTTGCTCTAGGAACTCCCACTAATATGACTGAGTCCTCCCACTAAGTCCTGGGACTGTGGGTGGTAGGTGTTTACAGGTGTGAAACTAATACTCGTATGCTGACGCTTTTAATCTAGAGACCAGTGCTTATTTGAGACAAAGATGAAACAATGCGCCATAGTTTTCTGTCCGTAATGATGGAATAAGGTTCTCTAGTGGTCCGTTGTGGTTGATCCTTTTCAAAGAAATACGCTTTGTCAGAAAAAAGGGAAAAATGTGAGGGGGGGGGGGCAGGTTTTCATTCTGCAGATGTATTTTTAATTTGTATGTGGACTACGGTCAGTTTCATATTTTACTGTATTTATTCTGTCTGAGATCTAGCAGCTCTACTCTCCTATAACTCCATTATAATCGCCAATGTGTTCATGTTCGTGTGATGGATCTCGTCTGTGTTCCCCATCCGGTGCCTGGGCTTGGGGAGCTGAAATGTGTGAGTGTGGGTGTTTGCCAACATGTATGGATGTGGGTGTGCGCACCCGTGCAGCTGAATGACGCATGTGATGAATTGAGAGGAAAAAAAAAATACACTACTGGTTGTGTGAGGGCTTCTTAGTCCAATACTGATGTTGACGATGTCATGATTGCATTGTAATGCTGTTCTGCTGCTGTGTGCCAGTCAGAGATGAAAGGTCAGGGGTCATTCACTGTTAAAGAGGACCCTTGACACCGAATGGCTACTTTTATTTATGTTTCTCATGCTTTTCTCTCTCCTTAGGCTTTGGATGTGGCTCCATTGGTATATTTTGTAGCAGGATCCATCCATGGGATACATTTCCTGGATAGTCTGTAAGAATATACAGCTTAATTGAACACATCTCTAGCTGGTTATACCTTTAGATACGTGTCTGGACCTAGTCATGTCTCTGGCTCTCTTCCTCTTTTAATATGTGCAACTACGAAAAGGGCTAAAGCACATACGAATGCAGTTCAGTCAGCGATGTTTTGATTCTCAACAGCTTCGTGTCACTGTGCATGTGTCACCATGCCGCTTTGTAGATCATTCAGACTTTAGAGTGCTTTGAAAGAGGAACATTGTGTATTTAGGCGCTTCAAAACATTTTACTCTCCCACCGTCATGCTTCCCTCTCTTCCCCAAGTCCTCACCAATTCAGCAATATCAAGAGAGAAGCTGATCTTACTGTCATCCCTCCTGCCAAAGCTCATCAAACCAGCGATGCAGTGTTCACACGGTTGCGTTTAAACATGCAGATCTCTGTGGTGAAATGAAATAGTTGACTGGTTCAAGTACTGTACCATGTAGAATCCTCAGCTGTAAGGCTACCATAATGTTTGCTCACGGGTAGTAGCTTGTTATCTGACGTGCTGCATTGATATGGCAAAGGCAGGTAGAGTAGAGAATAACCAGCGGGCCCATCCTCTGTCTCCACGGTGTCATTGTTTATTTGTCTGAATTACAGTCTATATATACCATTAACTATAATATATGCCAAAATTCAAGTCTTCAAACTGCTTCTTATGCAGCTCAAACTGTGTATGCTATACTACTGTTATTTTTGTTTGGGGCACGGCCTGTCATAGCTCAGCATTTTTAAATCCACTCATCACCCTTCCGTATTTCAGTAGGTTAAAATAATAGGTTAGGCTCTCGAGGATAAAACAAACCCTGTACGCTGAAAAAAATGAAATGAGAAGTATAATCTGAGTAGCCACTATTTGGAACAGTTTGTAATTTCTTGGAGGAAATAAATGTTCATACAGCTTTCCACTTTTGTTCGGTTGTTTTGTATTGTGTGCGCAATACGTGTGTGCGTCATGTTGCGTGCACGGTGAGAAAGCGGTTGTTTTGGTGTATTTTACCTTCAGACTTGCCGTAGAAATCATAGTCACATTGAAGGAAATGTCAAACCTTCGGAAACTGGTACGATGATATTTCTTTATATAATTATTTAGCTAAATCTGAGAATTCTTTGTTGCAACCATAACGATGCTAAATATGATCAAAACAGTGACTACTTAACATATGTTTGATATAAATAAGCGACATGAAAAGCCAGCACACTGGCTCTAAACAGCTAGTGCTACTAGCTAGCTTGGCTGTCAGCTGACGCGCTCTACGCATCCTAGCTTGCTTGTTAAATGTTACCTTAACAGATAGTAAAGGATTGACCACAATGTGATGGGCAGTTTTGCCAATTGGGGTTTATATGGGGGATGCAAATCATTAATTATTTCCTGAAAGTGAAATGCAGAAGAGCGAAAGTGGTACAGCATCCCTCATGCCCTTCCTTAGCTTCAAGGATGACAGTGGCTGCTCTCCTTCACCTCACATCTACCACCACCAGGTGTCGCTGCCCGTCGCAGTCCCCGGGCTTCTAGGCATGATGACTGGGACGGTACTGGCCGCCAGTGAGGTCAAGAAAGCCGCGGCTCTGAGTATTGAGGAGGTACAGTAGCTATGATTGTTAACCTGTCAAGTAACCTAGATAATGTTGTGATTTAATGAGCGATGGCAGAATGGAAGGAATTATTCACATCTAATAGAGCAGAACAAATAAAAGGTGTGTGTGCGCGTGTGCAGTTGCCATCCCTCTACACAGCTCCCGAGCCTCAGCTCCGGTATGTGGAACCGGAGGTTGGGCCAGTGGAAGAGAGTGTAGCATCTCTCAGAAAATGGGCAGAGCCTTACACAAATCAGTTCCAGGTAAATGTTTTTGGCACACCTGACATTACTTGGAAGATGTGTTGTGAAATATGAGTGGAATGTGTTTGTGAGTCCTGCAACTTATGGCTTTAATTTTCTTCTAGGAAACTGGTATATCTACCCTTAGCAAAGCAGAGGTGGGTAAGGCTGTGTTCAACAAAGTGCACATTATTTCGCACGTCATTTTTTGCTTTCTCCAGGTTGAATATCGGTTAAGCGCAAACTCAAATGTTGCCTCAATGTTTTTCTTCCATAAAGTTTTTTCCATATTCTCACATCCAATGAAATGCGGTGGATAACAGAGAACCCTGATAATGGTGTGAAAGACTTGACAGCTCCAAACCTTCCACACTTTCTCTCCCTTCCCTGGTCTATTCTGCTGTGGTACCCAGGAGTACTACAGGACAGTGGAGCCCACTGTGAGCAGCAGTGTTCAGACTGTCACAGACATCTATGAGTTCCTCAATGATCCTCCCACTGACCTTTACCCCAGTGTTGGGGTAGTCGGCTTCTCAGGCTTCCTCGGACTCTACCTGGCCAAAGGTAATGCATGCCTGCGCACAGACATACACACACACACACACACACACACACACACACACACACCAAGCCTGACACTCCTCTTCGTGTGTGTGTGTGTGTGTGTTAGGTTCTAGGGTGAAGAGGCTGGTGTTTCCTCTGGGTCTCATGGCCCTGAGTGCCTCCATGTTTTATCCCCAGCAGGCTGCCTCTATCGCCAAGGTAACAGCTGTGTGTGGATGGATCTCTGTTTGTAATGATGTGGGTTCCTCTCTTCTTATCTGGAAGGGCTATGGTTTCCTGCAGGAAAGGCTGGCTGTGAAGTGTGCGTGTGTCAAATGTGTAATTAGGGCTGTGGGTTACCTTGTCCTTTTCCCTTTTGCCTCGTCTGTTGAATGTTATTGTAGCCAGACAGATGTGGAATGGAATTTTGTGATATTTTCAGGTCTGAGGTTGTGAACCTTTCGTCAAAGTCACACCCACCACAAATACCCCCCCCCCCCCCATTTCTGATTTTTACATCAACTGTGTGCATTTTAACATCAACTGTTTGCATTTTTACATCCACTGTGTGCATTTTGTACATGCGTGACATCTTTGTTCCCTTTGTTCCCCTTTTCTTCATATCCCCTTTGTTCCCCTTTTCTTCATATCATATTCCACCTCTGTTGTATAGAGAGTCCAGATCCCCCCCCACACACACACACATACACACACATGCATGAATACACACAAACCACATATCTGACTGACTACAGGATACACATGTGGAAACACATGGGATGAATATAGAACCGGGAGGATGCAGAAGTGATTGCACAGGTGCTCATTGTTGGGAAGGAAATATGTGGCCATTGGGTGGTTGCTTAGTGGTTTATGGACAGCTGGTGGATCATGTGATTGTAATGGTGTGAGATATTGAGATACGATGGGTTATTTCTTGATGACAATAAATCAGTGTTTTATTGTGTGTTGATTAAGGCCAGACCTCTAAACCTTTCACCATATGCTTGTTTCCATGGAGCCATAATCTCGGAGGCCTCTTTATAATGTGTGTGTGTGTGTGTGTGTGTGTGTGTGTGTGTGGAAGCATGCGCGCATCCCCTGTGCATTGCTCTAATTGTTGTTTTTCTCTGTCTCTCAGGTGAGCAAGGACTCTGTGTTCGCCTGGGGTTTGCAGGGGCGTGGTGCTGTAGAGAAACTATGGAAGGAGTTGCCTTTCGCTGGAAAGAACGTGAGTTCCTTTAAAGCGCCTCTGTAAAGCCAAGTGCCATTAAAACAAGAGGAGACGAGAAGAAATGTGAACCCAGAGATTCTTGAGCAACTCTGGTAGTAAACAGACCGCATGGTTGTTTCCATCAACACATAGATACTAAGCAAGACTAGGGTTAGGTGACACTGACACCTCACACTAATGAGCAGCATGGCCTAGTTCTGTGGCTGCCTTAGCAGGTGGACACGTGTGCTTGTAAGTCACAGGAGTCATGCGAAGCGACATGTAAAGGGTGAAATCAATATTATCGAAGTGACTCTGCGACACTTGTCACATGAGCTGCTGTATCAAATGTGTGCGCGTGTCACTTCCTGTCCCTCAGCCTGAGAAGAAGGAGCAGCCAGGAAGCAGCAGGCCATCCAGCTGAGAGAGACGCTCTGGACACACACACCTGCAACAGTGCCACCGCCCTCACACACTCACACACTCACACACACGTCTCTGAAACATTTGATGATTGCAGGCCAACTTACTCTTTACGAGAGAGAACATTTTCTTTACTTAAAGCCTAAATTCTATCAAGAATAAGAACATTTGGTTCACACTAACACTCATATTCATATGGTTGTTGTGCACATCGAGATGGCTTTATTAGAGTTACAACCTGCTGAACCAGTTTCTCATCATGTCTACATGACTACACATGCTTGCCAATTTCCCATGTTGGCAGACAGCTTTTCAAATGGTTGTTTGCACTGGATTTGTATATTTATTTACAGATATATTATTTCCTTGTCCTAGATTCACAACAAGGTAAACTACTATTTGTATGTCTCAGTAAAGTTATATCCAGATTATTGTTGAAATTATGTTTTAAATGTGTTTGAAGGTGTAATTCATTGCTCATGCCTACAGTATTTGAAATATGTTGTCCCAACAAATGAAAGTAATATGGAAATATGTTTTTGTTTTACGTGACTATTTGAATGTAATTAAGAAAGTTCCATGCACAGTGACAGCATCAGTATTCAATATTCTGGCAGTTTCCATTTCGATTCCAAGACAATTACCTTTACTATCTTATTCAAGATGGTTGTTAACACTTATGTAAGTGTGATTACTTTTCTACAGGAGGTAAAGTTCAGCACTGTTAAGAAAATTCCAACTATAGTTGGTACTAAAACTCTTAAGCAAGCCTGTTCTGTAAATAAGCGATTGATCCAGAATGTCTCAAGGCAGGGCTGTAATGAGGTCTAAAAAGGGAGTCAGGTGGCTGAGCGGTTAGGGAGTCGGGCTAGTAATCTGAAGGTTACCGGGTCGATTCCCGGCCGTGCCATATGACGTTGTGTCCTTGGGCAAGGCACTTCATCCTACTTGCCTTGGGGGAATGTCCCTGTACTTACTGTAAGTCGCTCTGGATAAAAGCGTCTGCTAAATGACTAAATGTAATGTAAATGTAAAAAGTTTTATTGCTGGTGCAGGAGTAGAAAGACTTTGTCTGAAAAGGTTATCAATGCAGATAGTTCCCAGTTCCCTGTCCAGCCGTTTGGTCCTGCCAGAGAGGTCCGAGTTGAAATTATTGGAATATTCTTGAAATTTGTCTCAGCAACACATCCTCATCAGTATAGCAAAGCTATTTTTAAAATAGATGTCAGTATTTATCCCTTTGCCTAATTCCCCTCCAGCCAATTGTTAATCTGTAACTAGGTTGAGCTCAAGAACACAAACAGGGCAGTTCAAGGGGGATGAGTGCACTTGGCTGTGACCAAAATGCTCACTCAATTTTTGAGTGTAAATAAGGGCAAATGTAACTGTAGGGGGTTAAATATTGGCCAAACCACAAAAACAAATTCCCGTACGGTTTAAAGGAAGATGGGAAACTGAGTATTAACATGAACCGAATGATGCCATTACTTTACCATGATTATTGTAACCCGGAGATAGAAAGCAAGAGGTGAGGAAGGACAAGCCAGAACTGAAAAGGTCTCAAGAGATCAAGAATCCACAGAACAATACTTCAAAATGTCATTTATACTCAACAAATCAGACCACATCTTGACCCTTATCAACATATGACTAGCAAGCAAGGCTACAGTAAGTTACACAGAGGTGTGAGAGCCATCAAGTAGAGTCTCGTCCAGCAACTCCATATTTTAGCATATGAGAGGTGGGGGCAGGTTGACACAGCCTTACATGGCCCTGATCTTATATTTCTCCCTGTTTATCTGCTGGTTACACAGGTAGTACAGGTTTTCCATTATTTGCACATATTTCAAAAGATCAAATTTAAATCAGTGTTTGATGCCAAATCTTTTGTTTCATTTAGTCTGTGTGCGCTTTGTGCAAGGGTGTGGTTTGTAGAGAACAGAATTAATCTTTTCAGAGGTGGAACAGTCTGTGCAAACAATGGCCTGGGGTGCAGGTCTGTATTAGCATGTAGATTGATGAGTCTTTTGTTCTGCCAATGTCTGTGCAGTTGGCCAAGTCTTCTACATTGCTGCAATTAACTAAGAGAACACCCCACTCTATCTGGGACCAAGAAGACAAAGCGATGGAGTTTCACAATGTTGTTGCACTGTGATGATTTGTGTTAAAGTCTGTGAAATATTTGGAGAAGTTACCAACTGCATGGGCATACAATCCCCAAAACTGAGAACGTTTACAAATACAGGTGTGCAATTTAACCTTTATTAGCACTCAAATGTCAACTTTAGATAAAAGGCAGACTACACATTACAAGATTTACCTATATTAGTCAATAAGGAAAGTGAACAAATACAATTGAATTATGCAGGATTAAGCATCCATTTTCAAAAACTTAAACTGACTAAAATTAACAGATATAGCTCACCAAGTACATTAAATGCCCACTAGATTACTAATCTACTGCTAGTAATCTCTGATCCCAACCTCGACAGGAAGTGGTGCCTGTCAAGAATCATGAGCATGGAGAATTTGGCCAACACATTAGCTGGACTCCAGACAGCCGACTCAGAGCGTTTCATTCCACCCTTCATGATGAATGTCGTCATTCTAAACTGAGCAAATTCAAGCAAAGTAGGAAACCCCATGTGCCAACATCGCTGGTGGGGAGGTGTCAAACCGTGACTGCAACGGAAATTACACAAATCATTTCACAGTCTTATCAAGCCATTTGTTTGTGGTGACCAAACTCTCCAGCCATGTCTCTGGTTGTGACAGGGCCCCCTGTCCCCCCGTCCCTGCCCCACTCCTGGTCACTGGAACTGGGGCCAGCTCACTCCTCTGCTGGGGAGGACATCTTGTAGAGGCCCTCCTTGTCGATCCTAAAGAGCCTCCAGCCCTCCTCCAGAGAGAGGTCGGCAGCACCGCGACGCTTGTAGAACTCTATCGACGCCTTGTTGTCCTCGGCAACGATGAAGTGCATGCTGCTGCAGCGAGTTTTCACCGCCGTCTGGAGAGAACTTAAGGGTTAGATATATACACACACACAGTGACAATAACTGAGGTTTCCCTACTAGCCAAAAGTCTAAACCCTAGTAAGAATTCTCTGGCCCTACCCAGGTCAAGTATAGCACTGTAATTATGTCAAAGGATTATTTTCAATTCTATAGCATCTACTCACATGACTGAGGAGCTTCAAGATTTCAGATCCGATGCCAAACCCTGAAAGACAGAAGAAAAAAGCCGATTAAGATCAAGGAGAAAAGGTTTAGTTTGGTGAGAAAGATTTTATACGATGTTGTACTCACCCCTGTACTCTTTCATCACAAAGAAGTCCTCCAGGTAAAGGAGCTTGCCAATCCAGGGGTCATAGGTGAAGTAGTACATAGCAAAACCAATCACGGTGGGAGCTGGGCGCACACAGACATGCACTATCAATAACAAGTTAAACATCTTTGTGGGATGAGAACAAGGATGGATTTGGTAAACAGTGTGTCGGTTTCTTAAGTGTATACTTCAGAGCACCAGTGCTAAGGGGAGGCTGTGTTGAAGGCAGAGGCTGAGGTTAAAGAACAGCTTTTCACCCAAACAGGAAGTACTGTACCCACAAGACATCCACCCAAGATAAGGCAGTGTAAGTGAGTTAGAGCAGTGACTATGTAACACCCTCACAATTATTACTAGTAGGCCTAAATCTGTCGGAACAGGCAAATGGCGCCTGTGCAATGCGGAACAAAACACGTTCTGTTTATTTGAAACAAACCAACGTAGCCTACCGCTGTTCATCTGCTCCCCTGTGAACTCTGCCACAATACAGTGGTAAAACGGGTGGTCACCGAATCCATCCTCAAGCAGATCTGTGATAACAGAATTGTATAACCTCATATTAAACTTGTTCCATGTGCAATACATTTAGCCAACAGTCAGATTTCAACAGCTGTACCAATCAGACATACCTTTCTCAGTCAGTATAACTTGATCTTCCATTTCTTCATATTTTGCAAGTTCCTAGTTAGAAACATTATGTTACAGTAGGCCAATATGAGCATTAACGATTCAACACACGTTAGAATTGGTTAACTGACCGGAACTACACGATTACTAACATTTAGTTATTAATTTGCGGTCATTAGTGGACAAATCTATTTAGGGGAAATGCATCATGAAACTGAGGAAATTGATTTAAAAAAAAAAACAGGGGGACGGGGACGGAGATCCTTTTGGACCCAAACAATATGAAGCGATGACGAACTACACATCCTTCTGTACAGTCAGATATCCAGCGGAAATGCCCTACTTAGGTGGCTGTTACGTTGGCTTGATTTAGGCCCGTCACTTCATCAAAACAGAAGAGTACGTGCTGCCAGCAAGCGGCTGCTATAAAATGTATTCAGTGTATGCATCCGGCGTAACATGGATAACATCGAAATATTAAAACAGGCGACTCTACCTTTATGAGTCGCAATATGTCAGGCACGTCTTTGGGTTCAGCTTTCCGTAGTTTAAAGTTAGCCATTTTCTTCTTTTACTCTTTTTTCCTTTTCTCACTAATCCTCTGTATGTGAAGTGAAGCAATAGAAGTTTCTTCATTCGCTTCCCAGGGAGTTTACCCTCCGCAGTCAGTCTGGGATCCTGACGCTTCTGTCGGGAGAATTACATGCAGCAACTACCTGCGGGGACGAAATCAGCTGTACTAGACGGTTCTTTGTTTCTTCATGTGTTTATATACTGACCCGTGGGGGTTGGGAAGATCGGCCGTTTCTGACCAATACAAACGACGGATCGAAAAAACGTCACTACAGTCTGTTTTCCCCGGTCACAAGATCAAACGGTGTTTTGCGTGGCTGTTTAAGCCTGCCCCCTTGGTTTGGCGTTTTGGGACAACCATCAGCTTACTTGTTTATCCTGTTTTATTTGAATATAGTGAACGGGATATTACTTTTAATGCTGTGCCAAAATGTTAAACTAACCTAGGTTAAATTATAATTGAAAGTTATACTGCCTTTCATACACAAATAGTGTGTCCCAGCCTTCGTTATTTAAATAGTGTATCTCCCAGCCTTCATTATTTGTCTGACAAGGATAAACCTTACTTAAAATAAACATGTTAATACTCTGGCTCTTGGTGTAAAGGGCGGATGAGAAAGTTCTACCATCCTGCCAAGAACGCATCCGAATGATGCCTCAGCCTTCATGCTTGCTCATATAGGTTAAAAGACCTGCTAAAAAAACCCGGATCGGTTAGCAATCAGATTTTTTAAACCAAAATGCATTTTACATTTGGCAAACTGTTATCCTGTCATGCGCGTTTACGTTAAATAAAAATAGTTGCACGTTTACTTCAATGTTTACGTGCGGAAGCAAACTTATGTACAACAAGGAAGTGATTTTCTGTGTTCATCTCCCTTTTGGATCTGTCTACCCATGGTGTTGTAGCTTTCCTCTAAAATCCCAGTTGCTAGCACTTGAATTGTAGCTAATACAGAAATGCTGTTACCAAGGTTCGTAGCTACTATCAAGAGCATCCAGGAATCCGTTTAAATTGAGTTGAGCCAGCAATTTAACGATAGCTACGTACTCCTTAAAATATCTAAATTAGCCAGCCAGCTAGCTGTAAACTACCACATTCTCTGCAGCCTGTAGGCTAGCTCCCAGTAACTGCCATCCACAAAGTTTAATCAGCTGCTGCTTTATTAAGCAGCTATCGGTATATTGGGACCGTACGGTGTTTGCTAGCTAGCTTATTATGTTGCCTGAAAACCAGTATGTTATCATGCAGGGTCCAACTTTGTTTTGCACAGGGTGTGTCTACTCTTATCTAGTTCCAGCACAATTCAGCGAGATCAGTTGTACGGTTTCATTTGACACTATTAGTAGCTACCGCTCGAGCCCATTGTACCAAAATGACAGCCTGTCAAGACGTGTCTGTCATGACGCAAAAATAGATACAACTGGTCTTTCTGCCGTCGGGCAGGACTCTTCTTGGCTATCAAAGGGATGTCTACGACGCTCACTGATGTTTAGAAAGTTGCCCAGGGGGGTGCATTTACAGCTAGCTACAGAGTTGGAACGCGGACTGTCAGTCAGGGGTGTGTTATTCTTTTACAGGTTACTCATGATGAAGTCGGCTGCATCCTTCACGTGCAGGGCGTTCTCTCGCAGGGGCATGTCCTTACAGGGAAAGGCACCTGATATGGCAGAGGGTAAGAAGGAGGAAGACCCAGTCGATAGATTCATTGCTTTTGTGCTTCACCCATGACCCCTGACCCCAATGATGTTTTGTGTCTCCACAGAAAATTCACACTTGCTTGTGACCAATGGTGTGTGTTGGTAAACCAGAATTAATCACTGTGTACTGTATTCAGTCCTAAATTAATATAATTCTGTCTGCATGTTTACATTTACAATTTATTCACAAAGCAGACCGCATGTTGCTAACCCTAATGTCACTTTCTCTTCTTACACACTGGTTCATGCCCAGCTCCTTTATGTGGTCTCTGTTGGTTCTCTCTTTACACTAGACCCAGAGATAGAACCTTGCACAATTAACAACAGTGTTTACCTACAAACATGTTCCTTGTTTAGTTGGTTGCTGCCTGGGTGACTGGCGCTATCTTCTCTCTCTCTAGGATCCCTCCAGATTCTCTCTGTTTTCTCTCCCAATTCTCCTGTTTCATATAGTCTCAATAGTATGACATAACTGAAAAACCTGAGACATCACTTGGATGGGCCAGACAAATGAAGGCTAAATCAAATTGTAGAAAGTGCACTTTATAAGTGTGCACGTTAAGTATAATTATAAGCCTACTTACTTTCTGCCACATATGTCATTAAATATGCCGAACAATACACCAGACAATACATTGTTAATTTGAACTGCACTTTCACGACACAGTTTTCTTAACTTAGCTGACATTCATACACTGCTTTATTCTGTTTGTGCTACACCGAGAAGGCTGGGAAAAAAGCTATTCTCTGCTGCGCCTCCCAGATTACTGTCCTTGATTGTGGCTGACTCAGATTATGTTGCCTGAGACAATATGAAAGCTGCATCTTTGTACATTCTGTTCTGACTCACATTCACGCACACACTCAAATATCCACAACGTTCTCATGGTATTGTGTGGTTGTTTTTCAGTTCGCAACAGACTGAGGGCAATTGTGGGAGCATCTACTAACTGGAGGTACGCCAACATCATAGCTACTTTGTACTGAGATATCCCTCTGAAAACAATGTGTCATGTATTTTAAAAGTTGACTGGATCTTTGGAAAGAAGAGAGCCTTGTTTTATGGTCGTAGATGTGAATGATCTTGACCACTGTACATGCCCACAGATACTTACTTCATGTACTTATTGTCTTATCGAATCCACCACTTTTTGTGACCTCATATATTGTTGTATGCCATGTTCATTGTGAGCTCATTCTCTTTAAACTCCAGTTATTATTACAAAACAGACCATGCAAATCTCCATTGAATTCTCTTGTTAGTGGTCTACATGCATTGTGACATCACAGGGGCGGGGGTTTGTTTTAAAATGTTGGTTGGACAGCTTTTTTTGGGAAGCACCCATTAAATATGATTTTCTTAATAAAAAAGGGGGGTTGGGGGCAGATTTGCCATTTTCTAAAAGTGTGTGGGACATGTATAAAGATACTCATGCCCTTGTGACATCATAAACAGCTATTGCTGTGACATTGAGAGCCTGGCGCATGTTGTCACAACAGCCTTTTTGTCGACAACACTATCAAATTTTCAAAGGCGTAAACGGAACGACTCTTTCAAAGAAACACTTTCACCTTTTGGCCTCGTGACAGTATTTGTTTTCTCTGCGGGGGTGAAGTGACCACCAGCAGGCGTTGGAGGACCGCCTGTCGCTGTCTTCCCAGCTGGCCCGCTCTCAGGACGAGCTGCCTGTCAGGAGGATGAAGGACAGCTACATCGAGGTCCACCTCCCCTTGGGCACACAGCCACGCCTCCGGGAGAGTTACCTCACCTTCCACAACAGTGTCAGGTATAACACTCACACACACACACACACACTACTACTACAGTGGCGTCATATGCACGTACGTACAGACATATTCATTCTCCCCAGCTTCCTCTTCCCCTTGCAGGTTTGGAAGAATCTTGGAAGACCTGGACAGTTTAGCAGGTATTCGTTGAATGTCGCATTGTAATGTGCCCTGGCTTAGCCCACGTCTGTCTCGAACATGTTTTAAAGCCACTCTTGTCTTGGCATACCTGTCTGCTCCTTTTAAATAGCCTGTGAACAGCTCATCACCAGCTGACATATCTACCAGCTTAAACAAAATGTCTTCAAGGTGTTTACCCTGTTGGAGAACACTACTCCTATTTCATGAGTGAATTAATATCAATAGATGGGCCTTAAACAGGTTTGACAAGTTTCGGAGGGCCAATTAAAAAAAAAAAAAAAAAAGGTTTTCTTTTGATAGTTAGATTGGAAAATGTCTTCTCAGAAATGTATATGAATATTTTACAAATAATAGACCTACTTGATTAGTAGTTCTCTCTCTCTCACACGCACTTATCATCTATCGTCGCTACCTGCCAAACTGTCAAAGTGAAACAATTCTATTTTAAAAGGATTTTACTGTGTGTACTTGCAGCTGTTACCTATAGACTGTGTGACCTATCTCTCCTGTTTGCTCCCCAGTGCTTATCTGCTACTCCCACACGCACAACGAGGCGCTGAAGAGGTCTCCTCTGTCCATTGTCACCGCCCTGGTTGACAAGATAGGTAGGACATCCAAAATGAAGGAAACCGCCCTTTTTCTCATTTGGCGTGGGGTTTCATAGTGATGGATAATTAAAATCTTTATTGTTTGTGATGTCACAGACATGAGGAAGCACATCATCTACCCTGACTGTGACATTAAGTTAACTGGTCATGTGACGTGGGTGGGGAAAACCTCCATTGAAGCCAAGATGCACATGACTCAGGTATATACACTGACACATGTCACGTACTACTGGACACCTTGTCTTGTTATGGCTCTATGAACACCAGATATTTACAGTGAGGGATGTAACAAGGTGATTTGAGGACTAGTGGCATAGTGAAAATAGCCCCATCTCAAGGAAATTCTGTTAAATGACAATTCATCCCATGCTCTGTGCATACATGTACAACATAACCTGTTACTTCTTACACCAAATAAGAAATGCCCTATGTATACATTTTTGAACTTGAAGGCCTACTAAGACCTTCAACATAGAACGTTGTATCTGTCATGCAAGAATACATTCCCCAAAATTTCCATGGAAAGTTTAGACAAATTCAATAGTTTTCAAATGAATTGGGTGCATATACTCACACATAGTGTGCTCTAATACATTGTATAAAGATGAAATGTCTGTATTTTTTCTAGTATCACGAGGGAGCCTACACTCCAGTTCTGGATGCTACGTTTGTCATGGTGGCCAGAGACCCAGAAAACAAGAGGTCGGTTGTCCCATCTTCTCTCCATCCATCCATCCACCCATCCATCTTCTCTCCATCCATCCATCTTCTCTCCATCCATCCACCCATCCATCTTCTCTCCATCCATCCATCCACCCATCCATCTTCTCTCCATCCATCCACCCATCCATCTTCTCTCCATCTATCCACCCATCTTCTCTCCATCCATCCGTCGGCCTATTCATAATACACATCTCTCTTTCTTCCCCACCCTCCCCTTCTCCCAGGGCTGCGTTTGTAAACCCACTAAAGCCAGAGGGTCCGGAAGAGGAGAAGCTCTTCCAGGAAGGAGAGAGTAAGATCATAGGTCTTATCCGTGTAATAATATACACTCATCCCTGTGGTGCAGTGTGCGGGTGGTAACCCTCTCTCCTCTCCGTCTCCCAGTCAATAAGACCCGTCGTGTGCAGCTGAGCTCTGCCTCCCTGCTGAAGGTGGCTCCCACCGGCGAGGAGAGGAAGATCATCCACAGCTTGTTCCTCAACACGCTCGACACCAAGTACGACACACGCGCGCGCGCACATGCTCAAATCTCTCACCGACACAGATTCGCACACAGTTGTGTGCGTGTGTGTGTGTGTGTGTGACAGTTTGCTGTTTGAGAGTGTTCCATGCATCGTCTGCGTGTCCCCTGTCTGCTGTAGGACGGTGAGTTTCCGGGGCCGAATCCTGCCTCCTAACTCTGTGTGGATGGAGGACGCCAAGGTGAAGGGACTGGAGATCTGTCACCCACAGGTGAGAGAAGGGAAAAGAGAGAAAGATGGTGAGGAGGAGGAGGAGGAGGAGGAGGAGGAGGAGGGGATAATAAGTCAGTTAATCTCTAGTTGGGCGTTCATCAGTTGTTTGCTTTTGTGTTCATGGTATTCTGGGCTTGGTGTGTGTGTGTGTGTGACGTCCAGCCTGTCTGTGTCTTGTCCAGGAGAGGAACATCTTCAACAGGATCTTTGGAGGCTTCCTGATGAGGAAGGCCTATGAGCTGGGCTGGGCCAACGCTTTCTCTTATTGGTGGGTTGGAATCTCTGTGTGTGCTTGGGTGTTTTTTTTTCAGCCCAGCGACCGCCCCTGATGTGTGCTCCCTACGTTTCATAGTGGGAGTCGACCGAGCCTGGTTGCTGTTGACGACATCCTGTTCCAGAAGCCTGTAGAGATAGGCTCTCTGTTGTTGCTGTCATCACAGGTGAGTGTTTGTGTGGGATGTGTGTTGACTTTCCCTGGAGGGTCAATAAAAAAAAGTTTGATCTTGGAACTGTTAAAACAGACTGTATTGACCGTCCCTTTTATCATCAGGTGTGTTACACTGAGGGGAAGTACATCCAGGTCAGAGTTCACACGGAGGTGATGGACCCCCTGACCCGGCAGCACAACACCACCAACGTCTTCCACTTCACCTTCCTCTCCGAGACGGACGTCCCCAACATCGTCCCCCGGAGCTACGGAGGTCAGTCCCTGCTCCTCTCAACCCCTCATGACCTTCTTCAGTCTTTTACACCTGCAGCGGTTGTCATTGTTACATCTGTAGATTATTATTATTCTATTTTTCAGGGTAGGTGAACCCCCACCACCCTGATTTAGGTGTTACTCGATCGTTCTTCCTGTAAATGATCTACATGTCATGCTCCTGTAATGTTTGTGTCCACAGAGTCCATGCTGTACCTTGATGGGAAGAGACACTTCAACCAGACCGTGGAGTCCATATGAGACCACAAGACACGTGATCGACCAACCCAACTGCCTGCCGAAGCCTTAGTGTCCCACAAACTCTGCTCAGCGTCCTCCGTGGGAGAACATGATCCAGGTCATAGGTCAACTATTGTATTTTGTTCTCACTCTTTGTTGATGCATGAACCTCACATAGCTGAGAACCATCCAGATCCAGATCCTCGTGTTTGTTTGGGCTTTAAAGACACATACATCCCTTTGCCTTTACCTTTTACTGTCTACAGTATATATTACTACAGTATACTGTATATAATTTCTTCTATGTCTTAGCTTTGTATGCACATATATTTTGCAGTTACTTGGACATTTTGCGGTTACTTTTTTAAAAATGCACTTTTAATGTACTTTTTTCTTACATTTGATATACTCATGCATCTGTATGTAAATGTTGATGGGAAGATACATTCTGAGGGAGTTATTCATGCTATTATTGGTGAACTGCAATAAATAGTATGAAAATATTTATCTTATTATAAATAAATAGTATAAATCAACAGTGTTTCATCACATTCATCGGACAGAATTCTCTCCACACAAACCACTTGTATGGGTGCCATCTGATAAATAAAATAATTTGATGTTAACAGTGGTTGGCTTTATTTGAGAAATGAATAACATCCATAGACAAAGAAAATCAATACTGGAAATTACAGAACCAGTGTATCTAGTTTGATTAGCTCCATAGCTCCATCAGTCTCAAATGATCTGGCACTAACTAAAGATGCGGCATATGATATGGTGAATAGAACATTCCTTTGGTTGTCAACAAACTCCAATGGAAATACTGCCACCTTGTGGTGTTTGGAGGTAGTGGCAGGTGATGGAAAGGAACCATGATGATGAAGGGATTTACTGAACCATTTTTAGTGCTTAACTCACAGTTCCTGCTTGGGCCATCTGGCTCTCAAAGCTTCCTCAGGATTGATCTAGATGTATGATAAATTAAACAGTGTAATACACTGACAAGAAACTCAGACATACCAGAAGGTGATACGTGCATCACTAGAATAATAATATGACAACATAAGACTGAATAGATAATAACATAAGAATGAAAAACAATATAAATTCCATCAATTACTCACCGTGTCATCACCTAGTTTCCAGCCAGCGGGACACACTGTAACAAGAAAGAGAAGAGAGACACATTTGTTTATAATGCACTTACTCACCTGTCAGTGTATGTACTGCAGGGCCTGGATCTCTACCCACCTGCCCCATGTCTGTGAGTGTACTGCAGGGCCTGGATCTCTACCCACCTGCCCCATGTCTGTGAGTGTACTGCAGGGCCTGGATCTCTACCCACCTGCCCCATGTCTGTGAGTGTACTGCAGGGCCTGGATCTCTACCCACCTGCCCCATGTCTGTGAGTGTACTGCAGGGCCTGGATCTCTACCCACCTGCCCCATGTCTGTGAGTGTACTGCAGGGCCTGGATCTCTACCCACCTGCCCCATGTCTGTGAGTGTACTGCAGGGCCTGGATCTCTACCCACCTGCCCCATGTCTGTCAGTGTACTGCAGGGCCTGGACCAGGCGCAGGGTCTCGTCCACAGAGCGTCCGACTGGCAGGTCATTCAGGGTCGCCTGCCTCAGGACCCCGCGGCCATCGATGATGAAGAGACCCCTGAGAACGAATAGAGATGGACATTGATGCCAAAAAGGCCTGTGTGTGTGGTGTGTGTATGTGTGGTATGTCTGTGTGTGTGACTCTGACCTCAGTGAGTGTCCCAGGTCCTCCAGGTACACTCCGTAGTCATCGGCGATATGATGTGTGAGGTCAGAGAGGAGAGGGATGTTCATTGGTCCAAGACCGCCCTGCTTCCTGGACAAGTTTATCCTATTGGCAAGAAGACACCCAATCCCACACAGTGTACGGAGTTACAGTATTATTTATCTTATATCATTTATCATATTATTTATCAATGGTCAGTAAAAGTTGGTTGGTGAGAGAGATCATACCAGGCCAGGTGTGAGAAGTGTGAGTCTACGGAGCAAGCAACCACCTCGGCTCCTATTTCCCTGAATTGCTGCACGCGCTCACTGAAGGCTATCACCTCTGTGGGGCAGACAAACGTGCTGGGCAACACACAACAGATACATGATATTACTCATCTACATAGCTGTGACACATTCATCCCAAATGGATTTCACAGATGACATGTCCCTGACATTCGTCCATGGTTTGCCTGTTTGTCTCTGGGATGGTGTTTGTTACAGACAAAAGAGCACAGTTTGAGTGTGTCACTCACAAGTCTAGTGGGTAGAAGAGGAGGACAAGGTATCTCCCTCTGTAGTCAGACAGACGGAGCTGTTTGAACTCTCCGTTAATCACAGCTGTAGCCTCCCAGTCGGGAGCCCTCTTAGAGACTAGAGAGAGACACAGAGAGAGAGAGAGACACACGCAGTTTGAGACTACACCGATCGAGACACACAATCAATTATATTTTTGCATTATATTGAGCTTTCCTGTGAGTGTGTAGACACCCGATAATAGACGCACTCTTTGCCTTGCTCAGGTGGAGTGAAGGGTGGCGAGGAGAGCAAAGGTCCCTCGGATTCCTGGATGCCTGGACTGTGGTCTTAAGTTGCAGAAATAGCAAATAAATCAGACACACACTAAAAAATGAATACTGCTGGGATGACATATCTAAATTTTTCCTTTGCGTCAGTCTAAACTCAAGAGAAAACAGAACTACCGAAAACCTGCGCGTGCATGACGCCAACAGCTGAGAAGTATCGATTTTTCCCCTGGGAAATGTGACTCAATACACTATTCATCGCTTCCTTCCCTCATCTCCTTTCCTCCATTGGTAAGGAAGAAGAATATCTAAATCCCCTTAAATTGTCATAAAATGTTCATTGGCTGTCTGCAGTACAAGAAAGACAATACTTGTAGGATTTATATGCTTGCCTAGTCTATCCTCATATTTGTGACGTCACGGGCCCACAGTCGACAACTTCCGTGTTTTGCTAATCCCGGTAGGTCGGAGCAGTGCTGTTGGTGTCCGATTAGCATGCAAAATATGCTGACCCTCATTTCCAACGTGTTCAGAGGTACCGCCACCAAAAATGTGGTGAGTAAAATAACTCTATTTGGGGTTTAATTTAATTGAAAATACAACAGTTTTTAAATAGGCTAGATTGCTATAAAGCAATGTTGAAGATGGGTTGCCAGTGGCGACGCAGTGGGACCCATTTAGCAGGCGCTGACCTTGTAGCCAGACGCCTGGAGACAAATCCTGTCTGTACAATGCGCGACAATCGCGATATACGCTTTTCTCTACTTATGTGCACGTGACATTTGTGCTGATGACATGTGTTGAGCGCTAGGGTTATGAATGACTCATCATGCCATGTTCCCTTTTAGTAGGGATAGCCAGACAATATCTTTACATTGTCGGTATTTGCCACACGGTGGCGCCTCTTGTCTGTATTTGCAGGTAAAGTAGGTTAATCTCTGGCTGTCAGCCAACGTTCACTAAAGTAGAATCTCTATAGAAACGTAGTGGTAGGCGTTGATGGGCTCCGTTAGTATTATTATCCAACAGGCTTTTCAGCCTGTGAATGCCTCACTCCCTTTCATCTCATCTGACATGCACAGTGTAGGCCTAGGCCTAATCTACCCGTGCCCTTCTCATTCTCTCTGTCTGGCCCATAGGGAGCACAAACAGTGTCAGAGGTAAGCAGATCATGCAGCTCTACTCTGTAGTTGCAGTCTGTAGGCCTTAATACAAGCAGGTCTGCTCTAGTCTATGTCTGTACAGTTACACAATACCCTGACTCTCTGTGGCAAACTGTGGTTGGTAGCTGTAGTGATGTGGTTTACAACTGGTGTTCAGATATTCCCGTTAGTCTGAAACCTACCATCCCGTTTGATGATTTCCTGTCGTAGTCGTGCTCTGGTCTGATTGGTTGGTTCCTTTGTTCTCCAGTTGCTGATTCGCCTGTCCGAACACGTCGATTTAACCTCACCGCCCGCCTCGGCAACGCCCCGGCAACCACCTAAACCACCACCAGTCAGTACCAGAGCACCCAGGCTAGAGCTAGCCTTAATACTAGCTAGCCCCAGACCACTACTCATACCTGACTACACATTCAAAACCAATACCAGTTAATATTGAGAACAAAAACTACCTGTAGCACTCTGGCTACTCGGGCAAAGTAGGTAGGGAAAAATAGAGGACAAGGTGGGGTGCCTTCCCTCTGTACTATGGGTTGATTTGTTTCCACTGTCAGCAGAGAGGGAATTAAAACCTTGTTTTCAATGCAAACATCTGTGCCTGCGAGTGTTTGTGTGTGTGTGTGTGTGTGTAACTTCTGTGTGGCACCAAAGTCTTCCACATCTGTCTCTCCAGGGCGCCATGGCGGTGGTTTCGGCACGCTCCTACGCTGACTTCACCCAACAGGCCAGCTTTGACATCAAGGTGAGTCAGCACGCACACACACACACACGCACACAGACACACAGACAGACACACAGACAGACAGACGCGCGACCTTTCATCTACAATGATCTTTTCCCATGTGTGTCCTCTCCTCCCTGTAGAAGTGTGATATCCACCGCTTGGAGAGTGGTCCGCCCGTGGTAGCGGAGCTCACCAGGGACCAGGGCCTGCAGTACTACCGGACCATGAACACCATGAGACGCATGGAGCTCAAGGCTGACCAGCTCTACAAACAGAAGATCATCAGGGGGTTCTGCCACCTGTACGACGGACAGGTCAGCGCTCACACTCGCATCACTCGCCCGCAGTCGTGCGACAAAGCCCGGCGCACGAATGCACTTTTTCCTCACACCCACTTCTGTTTGGGCTCCCATTCAGGAAGCGTGTGCCGTTGGCATCGAGGCAGGCATAAACCTGTCCGACCACCTGATCACGGCCTACCGTGCGCACGGCTACACCTACACACGGGGTGTGCCCGTCAAAGAGATCATGGCGGAACTCACAGGTGAGATGATTAATCTGGTGGTCGGGAGTCGCCTGCCTTGGCGCGAGCTGCGTCATAGCTGAAAGTCATGGGATTCTCTTTCTGCGCCGTCTTCCCCAGGTCGGAAAGGAGGCGTGGCTAAGGGGAAAGGAGGATCCATGCACATGTACGCGGAGCACTTCTACGGAGGCAACGGCATTGTGGGAGCTCAGGTAATGCTCACACACACACACACGCGGATGCTGAAACTATAAGTTAAAACGGGGGGGGGGCATTCCCATCCTGATTTGTGTGTGTGTGTGTGTGTCTTCAGGTTCCACTGGGTGCAGGTATTGCCCTAGCATGTCAGTACCAGGGTAACAACCAGGTGTGTGTGACGCTCTACGGTGACGGAGCAGCCAACCAGGTGAGACTCTGTGAACTCTGCCCAGACTGGCTACATCTTCACTGTGCTTTATTTGCTCCTTCTCTGCCATCTACTTCCTGGTTGTGACCCACCCACTCTGTCGTCCAATCAGGGCCAGATCTTCGAGTCGTACAACATGGCGGCCCTATGGAAGCTGCCATGTATCTTCATCTGTGAGAACAACAAGTATGGCATGGGGACGTCTGTGGAGAGAGCCTCAGCCAGCACTGACTACTATAAGAGAGGAGACTTCATACCAGGAATCAGGGTCTCTCTCTCTCTCTCTCTCTCTCTCTCTCTCTCTCTCTCTCTCTCTCACACACACTCACTCACTCACTCACTCACTCACTCACTCACTCACATACACACTGACTGCTGTAGGAGAGGATACTTCATACTAGGAATCAGGGTGAGACACACACACAGCCTACCTGACCTGTGAACTTTCTCTTGGTCCAGGTGGATGGAATGGATCTGCTGTGTGTGAGAGAAGCCACCAAGTTTGCAGCGGATCACTGCAGAGCTGGGAAGGTGAGTTCCTATTGGTGCAGAGCTGGGAAGGTGAGTTCCTATTGGTGCAGAGCTGGGAAGGTGAGTTCTTATTGGTGCAGAGTTGGAAAGGGCTCAACAGTCAAAGCTCTGAGACCAGTAAACACTTACTGGGCTGGAAAACAAAGATCAAACAGACTTTTGAGCGTCACCAGCGGGGCAAAAGAGAGACTTCAAAGAGGGATCAGAGGAATAGAGCGACCACAGAGGCTTGAGTCTCGAAGGCCAGTAGAGGGAGAGACGTATTGAAGTGCTCCTGGTCCCGTGTGCTCTAGGGCCCTATCCTAATGGAGCTGCAGACCTACCGCTACCACGGACACAGCATGAGTGACCCTGGGGTCAGGTGAGATAGACACCAAACCATGACCTTTAGACTTTTTGATAGTCACCTGACCTCGTTTACCTCTCCCCCCCATCCCTCACACCACTGTCTTCCTCCTGTCCTTGTCAATCACTTCCCTGACTTTATTATTGTCATTTTTTTGGCCAATCCCTGTTGCTCGGTAGTAGATGGGCAGTGATACGTTTTGTCAAACACTTCCTCTTCTCCGGGTCTGTCTCTCCTAGCACACAGGGCCCTGTTGCAGTGGCCTCTTTCTGATTGGGCCATGGACTGACAGTTATGCTTGTTTAACCCCAGCTTCCCCTCTGTGTGATGTAACTTCCTGTAGCTACCGTACACGTGAGGAGATCCAGGAAGTGCGCAGTAAGAGTGACCCCATCTCCACGCTGAAGGACCGCATGCTCAACAACAACATGGCCTCAGTGGAGGAGTTCAAGGTACTGGAGGCAGACATACACACGCCAACATCTACTCACAGACGGTGATGAAATCAGATGAATCAGTCAAACTCAATAAATACCATTCTAAAATGTCAAAGGAATGTGTCAAAATGTTAAGTCTATAATTGTAATTATTATCACAGTTGTTGACATGCACCTTGTGTAGTCTGCCAGGACTGTGATGATCTTGATGACCTTGGACTGCTGTTGTTTGGTTTGGTTGATGTTCCTTATCTGTCTATGGTCTATATGTTCCTTTCTGTAACCCCAAATAGCCTCTTGGAGAACATTCAAGTTCTCTTGTCCAGTCTAATCAATAGGAGCGATGGGGAGCCGATGAATGAACATGAAGGTCACTGTCCTCCGTCTCCTGCAGGAAATCGACGTGGAGATCCGGAAGGAGATCGAGGAGGCGGCCCAGTTTGCCACCTCCGACCCCGAGCCTCCATTGGAGGATCTCTGTGACCACATCTTCTACAACGAACCACCCATTGAAGTCCGTGGAATTCACCCTTGGTCCAAGCTGAAGTCTGTGAGCTAGATACACACACACTAAATCCTGGTTAAGAAAGAAGCACGCGCACAAGCCTGTGAACCAATCAGTGAGTCTCATTCCCCCACTCAGCTTACTGTGAACGCACAATGAGAGACGACCGTGCTGTGGTCCACAGTGGGTCAGGTAACAGCATTCCCTGTGGGGCCTAGTCGAGCACCCATAATGTTATTTATTGAGACTATTTGTAGATAGATTTTTATTATTCATGTATTTATAATCCTTCTTGTGGTTATGTGGGATCATTTTATTGGTCAGAATAGGTTCCATCCTTGTCCCCACATACCAGTTTGTACCACATGTGTAATAGCGCTGGGCTCTTGGAATTTGATCAGGCCTTTCATTATCACACTTATCTTTAGACAAACAAGCAGTAGAGAAGTTTGACATTGAGATTCGACAAGACACTTACTGTAATGAACCATCATGGGAGGAGTCGCCACACTCTCCTCTGTGGCTCAGTGGGAGTTTGAGGCAGGAGCAGCTTGTTGAGTCTTTGTTTGAAATGTCACTTGCTAGCATTGGCTCACTGTCAGATGGTGTGGTTTTGGGGAACTGGCTAATGTTAATATGATGTAAAAGATTTGAAGGTCAATGGCTGGATGTTGTGGTTTGGGTAAACCCAACTAGCATCTCTTTATGGATGAAGTTATTGCAGGATAACATCAGAAACAATATGAATTGGCTGCTTGCATTTTCCTTCTCTCTCTTTATCCTACTGAGCCATGCACTGCGTGAATATTAGGCCAACGCCTGAGTGGAAATGGAAATACTGCTTGTAATGCAGTGATGTCAATGATGAAATAAAGATGACTGACCCTGGATTATTGCATTTTGTGCTTATTGTTCCTCATGTCTATTTGGATGCCATGCAATGAATGAAAGTGAGGTGTTGCTCCATCTTCCACCACTAGTCGTCAGCCGCAACTTGCACCTCAGGAAACACCCTTGCTCTATTTAAACCAACCCTGTGTGAAGAAGGCTGGTTAAAATGTCAGATTGGAAGTTGCAGAGTTATGAGGGAGTCGCTGCCGCCCACAGCACATCTTTAGTCACAGATAATGATTCTGTGGTAGGCTGCTCTCATTATATCCCCGTGTGCGGCGCGTGCTCAGATAAAAATAGACGATAATAAAAGACTTGCGCTGACGACCTACACCATCGGAGACTGCCGACTTCAGATATGGCGACGCTAGATATTCACCTGATGGTGTTTTCCACGACACCCTGAAAATGTGGTAACATCACCTAACTTGTGTATAGTAGCCTATCCAAGGTGATGAAACTATCCCAGTCAGTGGCCGGAAGCGAAAAGAAGACTGACCAAGTAATGTACTGGACAATGAATGTCTCAATACATTAACTAATAGTTTCAGGTTGCTCATCAAAATGTATGAATATCTGCTTTGACATTCCTATTGGCATTTTATGGCCTTGCTCTGAACTCTCACCTGCCCGCATGCTGTCGTGTTCTGAAGAGTACGCCCCTACAATGACGCAGGCGTGACTCAACCCTCTGACAGACAGGTAAGCCGACACCCGACGCCATATTGGGAAATAACGGAAGTGAGAGAGCGAGCGAGGCAGAGAGAAATAGAGAGAGAGGGGAGAGTGTGTGTGTGTGTGTGTGAGAGAGAGAGAGAGAGAGAGAGAGGGGACGACAGTCGATACGGTCGTCTCTACTACACACAAGGGCGAAAGTAGAGAGTTTCCGAAAAGGCGTTCCATCCGGCGCGTTTTCATGTTTAGACAGTGTTTTAAAGGAAGGGGCGGTTGCTGTTTATAACTGTTCGCTGTTGCCTGTGTCTGAAATACTAGACCAGAATCAGAGTGTAACAGGGACAACTCGGAGCTGCGAAGATGCCGCTGGCACAGTTGGCAGATCCTTGGCAGAAGATGGCATTGGGGAGGGCGAGTGAGGTGAGTGTGTCTGTGTACGTGTGTGTGTTTGAGAGAGAGAGAGAGAGAGAAAGAGAGGGAGAGAGCGAGAGAGTGTAGTGTGCGTGTGTGTGTGTGTGTGTGTGTGAGAGAGAGACTACTGCTCTGTACAGCAGCTTACAAAACACTGTCACTTTATCGCTGCCGGTATCAAACCCACATCGATAGGCTATTGTAAAGTAGGGCAGCAATATAGCCGAACGTCTGAACGACTACAATGCTTTACTTAGTTCAAAGACTACTCACAGAATGTTCAGTTCTGTGATTCATAAATCGTTTTTTTGGGGGGGGGGGGGGGGGGGAATTGTGCTTTCTTTTTTCACGGGCCAAGGGGATTTTTTAGAAGGCCTGTTTATTTCGGCCTTTCAGCTTTGGTGTGATCAACATTGTATCCGACTCTGATTTGAAAAGGTAGCCAGAAGCTAGCTAAAGCAAGGGGTTGGTGTCACTGGCTTAGGCTGCCTGGTGACCACAGGATGAGCTTGGTGCGTGCGGTTTCCTGTATTCAGTTTCTGTAGTGTTTAGAGAGGAGCGACTTCAGCCGTCCACTTGTGTAGGCTCATACAGTCTATCATCTGAATCACACAAGTTTTTAGAACTTAATCCACCATGAGGAGTCAGTAAATTGAGGAGTCCTGTTCCTGGCTGTCGTACCTGTGGCCCTTCACACACCTGTTTGGGTCTGGTTGTGTGTGTGTGTGTGTGTGTCTGAGGGGAGGGGTAAGAAGGAACACGAGTTCTAAGAACCTGTCAGATAACAGTTTCCAGGCTGCAAAAACACACACACACAAAAAAGGATGTTGTGAAATATTTGGAAAGGCAAAGTGGTGAGGGTTATGAACACATGAGCCTAAATCCATTGCACAACACGCACACACAAGCCATACAAAGGCTGCATTGGAGTGGAAAATTGTCAAACAGTTCTCAGTACATGTAACCAACATCTATGTGTATTCGCTCGTGCATGCGTGCACTCTCCAAGAGCTTTATTCAAGGTTCCACAGGAACAGCTCTTTAATGTTAGACAAGAGTGTGACCTCCCTCCCTCCTCCCTCCCTCCTGTTGCTTTTCTAACCATCTATCCATTTCTCCTCCCTGTCCCTCCGTACCACTCGTATATCACTATCCTGGTAATTCTCAATCCACCTCCGTCTGCCCTCTCATTCCGTGCTCTATCATTGGCTCCTCTCATCCCTCCGTTTTCCATCTTTCATTCCTGCCCTGTCCCCGTCTCCCCTCCTCGCCAGCTCATCCTTCAATCATCTCACAACATGCTTTTCTGGCTTAGCTCTGTCCTGGGCCAGCCCCGCAAAGTAACAATAATCGTCATTAGAACTGTCTAAAGTCTGCAGACAGCCTATCATTAATAACAGGTGCGTAGCACACCAAGCCGGATTGGATTCTCTATTGTACTAATCTCTGGCGTTTACTGTGATGAGGTATGGTGGAGGGGAGAAAGGCAACAGCAAGCTGCCACGCGGCGTGTCTGTTGTGGAGTGACCTTGGGTCCTGGTTCATGCTGGGACTGAGCGACATGATGTGGGGTTACTAGACCCAGAGCAGCGCCACTTACTCGGTCTGGTGGCTCAAACCTGCTGTGGCTTTGAACCCAGAGTGACATGACAGTCTTGATTATAACCCCATGATGGCAGCATGATCACACTGCGGGTGTGTGTGTAGTATTTACATGTTGTGCTCTGTCTTCTGTGCTCTGCAGGATGCTCATCGCCATGTCCTGGAGGATTCTGTAGGGGAGGATGACTCCCTGTCCTGTAATGTAAGTCTACACTCTCTCTCTCTCTCTCTCTCTCTCTCTCTCTCTCTCTCTCTCTCTCTCTCTCTCTCTCTCTTTCCCTGTCCCTTTCTCTCTGCCTCTCTTTCCTCTCTCTCTCCCTCTTTTTCTCTGTCTGTCTCTCTTTCTCTCTGTGACGGATAGAGATTTAGAGAGAAAGAGGGAGAGAGTGTGCTGTCGTCAAAGGCTGGGATGTGCTCTAATGGCTATTGATGAGTGGTGTCCAGCATATGTGTGTACACATGGTGCTACATGGTCCTATGGATGACTCAATCGATCTGACTTCATCACTGATGGCCAGCTGTGTCGTGGGAGTCCGATGCTCTCCAACCTGGCTACCCGGAAGGGGGATGTAGAAAATCTGTTGGCCCAGTGGACCTGGTTCTGTCGGGATACAGTTTTTAGTTCCAGCCCAGCATTGGGTCACTGGCGTAACTGATAAATATAGCATGGCCACAGCAGGTTATGTGGTTGTAAACAGCTAGGTTGGAACCATGGCGGTTCTCCAGGAATAGGATTAGAAGCACTGATCTGTATAGTTCAGTGCTTCCCCACTTAGTTTAGATGTGTTCTGTTTAAGTGTGTGTGTGTCTGTGTGTGTCTTTCCTCTCCC